>NC_047065.1:16419145-16564933 GCF_902459465.1 Asterias rubens | reverse complement strand
CAGTACAGTACAGTACAGTACAGTACAGTACAGTACAGTACAGTACAGTACAGTACAGTACAGTACAGTACAGTACAGTACAGTACAGTACAGTACAGTACAGTACAGTACAGTACAGTACAGTACAGTACAGTACAGTACAGTACAGTTACAGTACAGTACAGTACAGTACGTACAGTACAGTACAGTACAGTACAGTACAGTACAGTACAGTACAGTACAGTACAGTACAGTACAGTACAGTACAGTACAGTACAGTACAGTACAGTACAGTACAGTACAGTACAGTACAGTACAGTACAGTACAGTACAGTACAGTACAGTACAGTACAGTACAGTACAGTACAGTACAGTACAGTACAGTACAGTACAGTACAGTACAGTACAGTACAGTACAGTACAGTACAGTACAGTACAGTACAGTACAGTACAGTACAGTACAGTACAGTACAGTACAGTACAGTACAGTACAGTACAGTACAGTACAGTACAGTACAGTACAGTACAGTACAGTACAGTACAGTACAGTACAGTACAGTACAGTACAGTACAGTACAGTACAGTACAGTACAGTACAGTACAGTACAGTACAGTACAGTACAGTACAGTACAGTACAGTACAGTACAGTACAGTACAGTACAGTACAGTACAGTACAGTACAGTACAGTACAGTACAGTACAGTACAGTACAGTACAGTACAGTACAGTACAGTACAGTACAGTACAGTACAGTACAGTACAGTACAGTACAGTACAGTACAGTACAGTACAGTACAGTACAGTACAGTACAGTACAGTACAGTACAGTACAGTACAGTACAGTACAGTACAGTACAGTACAGTACAGTACAGTACAGTACAGTACAGTACAGTACAGTACAGTACAGTACAGTACAGTACAGTACAGTACAGTACAGTACAGTACAGTACAGTACAGTACAGTACAGTACAGTACAGTACAGTACAGTACAGTACAGTACAGTACAGTACAGTACAGTACAGTACAGTACAGTACAGTACAGTACAGTACAGTACAGTACAGTACAGTACAGTACAGTACAGTACAGTACAGTACAGTACAGTACAGTACAGTACAGTACAGTACAGTACAGTACAGTACAGTACAGTACAGTACAGTACAGTACAGTACAGTACAGTACAGTACAGTACAGTACAGTACAGTACAGTACAGTACAGTACAGTACAGTACAGTACAGTACAGTACAGTACAGTACAGTACAGTACAGTACAGTACAGTACAGTACAGTACAGTACAGTACAGTACAGTACAGTACAGTACAGTACAGTACAGTACAGTACAGTACAGTACAGTACAGTACAGTACAGTACAGTACAGTACAGTACAGTACAGTACAGTACAGTACAGTACAGTACAGTACAGTACAGTACAGTACAGTACAGTACAGTACAGTACAGTACAGTACAGTACAGTACAGTACAGTACAGTACAGTACAGTACAGTACAGTACAGTACAGTACAGTACAGTACAGTACAGTACAGTACAGTACAGTACAGTACAGTACAGTACAGTACAGTACAGTACAGTACAGTACAGTACAGTACAGTACAGTACAGTACAGTACAGTACAGTACAGTACAGTACAGTACAGTACAGTACAGTACAGTACAGTACAGTACAGTACAGTACAGTACAGTACAGTACAGTACAGTACAGTACAGTACAGTACAGTACAGTACAGTACAGTACAGTACAGTACAGTACAGTACAGTACAGTACAGTACAGTACAGTACAGTACAGTACAGTACAGTACAGTACAGTACAGTACAGTACAGTACAGTACAGTACAGTACAGTACAGTACAGTACAGTACAGTACAGTACAGTACAGTACAGTACAGTACAGTACAGTACAGTACAGTACAGTACAGTACAGTACAGTACAGTACAGTACAGTACAGTACAGTACAGTACAGTACAGTACAGTACAGTACAGTACAGTACAGTACAGTACAGTACAGTACAGTACAGTACAGTACAGTACAGTACAGTACAGTACAGTACAGTACAGTACAGTACAGTACAGTACAGTACAGTACAGTACAGTACAGTACAGTACAGTACAGTACAGTACAGTACAGTACAGTACAGTACAGTACAGTACAGTACAGTACAGTACAGTACAGTACAGTACAGTACAGTACAGTACAGTACAGTACAGTACAGTACAGTACAGTACAGTACAGTACAGTACAGTACAGTACAGTACAGTACAGTACAGTACAGTACAGTACAGTACAGTACAGTACAGTACAGTACAGTACAGTACAGTACAGTACAGTACAGTACAGTACAGTACAGTACAGTACAGTACAGTACAGTACAGTACAGTACAGTACAGTACAGTACAGTACAGTACAGTACAGTACAGTACAGTACAGTACAGTACAGTACAGTACAGTACAGTACAGTACAGTACAGTACAGTACAGTACAGTACAGTACAGTACAGTACAGTACAGTACAGTACAGTACAGTACAGTACAGTACAGTACAGTACAGTACAGTACAGTACAGTACAGTACAGTACAGTACAGTACAGTACAGTACAGTACAGTACAGTACAGTACAGTACAGTACAGTACAGTACAGTACAGTACAGTACAGTACAGTACAGTACAGTACAGTACAGTACAGTACAGTACAGTACAGTACAGTACAGTACAGTACAGTACAGTACAGTACAGTACAGTACAGTACAGTACAGTACAGTACAGTACAGTACAGTACAGTACAGTACAGTACAGTACAGTACAGTACAGTACAGTACAGTACAGTACAGTACAGTACAGTACAGTACAGTACAGTACAGTACAGTACAGTACAGTACAGTACAGTACAGTACAGTACAGTACAGTACAGTACAGTACAGTACAGTACAGTACAGTACAGTACAGTACAGTACAGTACAGTACAGTACAGTACAGTACAGTACAGTACAGTACAGTACAGTACAGTACAGTACAGTACAGTACAGTACAGTACAGTACAGTACAGTACAGTACAGTACAGTACAGTACAGTACAGTACAGTACAGTACAGTACAGTACAGTACAGTACAGTACAGTACAGTACAGTACAGTACAGTACAGTACAGTACAGTACAGTACAGTACAGTACAGTACAGTACAGTACAGTACAGTACAGTACAGTACAGTACAGTACAGTACAGTACAGTACAGTACAGTACAGTACAGTACAGTACAGTACAGTACAGTACAGTACAGTACAGTACAGTACAGTACAGTACAGTACAGTACAGTACAGTACAGTACAGTACAGTACAGTACAGTACAGTACAGTACAGTACAGTACAGTACAGTACAGTACAGTACAGTACAGTACAGTACAGTACAGTACAGTACAGTACAGTACAGTACAGTACAGTACAGTACAGTACAGTACAGTACAGTACAGTACAGTACAGTACAGTACAGTACAGTACAGTACAGTACAGTACAGTACAGTACAGTACAGTACAGTACAGTACAGTACAGTACAGTACAGTACAGTACAGTACAGTACAGTACAGTACAGTACAGTACAGTACAGTACAGTACAGTACAGTACAGTACAGTACAGTACAGTACAGTACAGTACAGTACAGTACAGTACAGTACAGTACAGTACAGTACAGTACAGTACAGTACAGTACAGTACAGTACAGTACAGTACAGTACAGTACAGTACAGTACAGTACAGTACAGTACAGTACAGTACAGTACAGTACAGTACAGTACAGTACAGTACAGTACAGTACAGTACAGTACAGTACAGTACAGTACAGTACAGTACAGTACAGTACAGTACAGTACAGTACAGTACAGTACAGTACAGTACAGTACAGTACAGTACAGTACAGTACAGTACAGTACAGTACAGTACAGTACAGTACAGTACAGTACAGTACAGTACAGTACAGTACAGTACAGTACAGTACAGTACAGTACAGTACAGTACAGTACAGTACAGTACAGTACAGTACAGTACAGTACAGTACAGTACAGTACAGTACAGTACAGTACAGTACAGTACAGTACAGTACAGTACAGTACAGTACAGTACAGTACAGTACAGTACAGTACAGTACAGTACAGTACAGTACAGTACAGTACAGTACAGTACAGTACAGTACAGTACAGTACAGTACAGTACAGTACAGTACAGTACAGTACAGTACAGTACAGTACAGTACAGTACAGTACAGTACAGTACAGTACAGTACAGTACAGTACAGTACAGTACAGTACAGTACAGTACAGTACAGTACAGTACAGTACAGTACAGTACAGTACAGTACAGTACAGTACAGTACAGTACAGTACAGTACAGTACAGTACAGTACAGTACAGTACAGTACAGTACAGTACAGTACAGTACAGTACAGTACAGTACAGTACAGTACAGTACAGTACAGTACAGTACAGTACAGTACAGTACAGTACAGTACAGTACAGTACAGTACAGTACAGTACAGTACAGTACAGTACAGTACAGTACAGTACAGTACAGTACAGTACAGTACAGTACAGTACAGTACAGTACAGTACAGTACAGTACAGTACAGTACAGTACAGTACAGTACAGTACAGTACAGTACAGTACAGTACAGTACAGTACAGTACAGTACAGTACAGTACAGTACAGTACAGTACAGTACAGTACAGTACAGTACAGTACAGTACAGTACAGTACAGTACAGTACAGTACAGTACAGTACAGTACAGTACAGTACAGTACAGTACAGTACAGTACAGTACAGTACAGTACAGTACAGTACAGTACAGTACAGTACAGTACAGTACAGTACAGTACAGTACAGTACAGTACAGTACAGTACAGTACAGTACAGTACAGTACAGTACAGTACAGTACAGTACAGTACAGTACAGTACAGTACAGTACAGTACAGTACAGTACAGTACAGTACAGTACAGTACAGTACAGTACAGTACAGTACAGTACAGTACAGTACAGTACAGTACAGTACAGTACAGTACAGTACAGTACAGTACAGTACAGTACAGTACAGTACAGTACAGTACAGTACAGTACAGTACAGTACAGTACAGTACAGTACAGTACAGTACAGTACAGTACAGTACAGTACAGTACAGTACAGTACAGTACAGTACAGTACAGTACAGTACAGTACAGTACAGTACAGTACAGTACAGTACAGTACAGTACAGTACAGTACAGTACAGTACAGTACAGTACAGTACAGTACAGTACAGTACAGTACAGTACAGTACAGTACAGTACAGTACAGTACAGTACAGTACAGTACAGTACAGTACAGTACAGTACAGTACAGTACAGTACAGTACAGTACAGTACAGTACAGTACAGTACAGTACAGTACAGTACAGTACAGTACAGTACAGTACAGTACAGTACAGTACAGTACAGTACAGTACAGTACAGTACAGTACAGTACAGTACAGTACAGTACAGTACAGTACAGTACAGTACAGTACAGTACAGTACAGTACAGTACAGTACAGTACAGTACAGTACAGTACAGTACAGTACAGTACAGTACAGTACAGTACAGTACAGTACAGTACAGTACAGTACAGTACAGTACAGTACAGTACAGTACAGTACAGTACAGTACAGTACAGTACAGTACAGTACAGTACAGTACAGTACAGTACAGTACAGTACAGTACAGTACAGTACAGTACAGTACAGTACAGTACAGTACAGTACAGTACAGTACAGTACAGTACAGTACAGTACAGTACAGTACAGTACAGTACAGTACAGTACAGTACAGTACAGTACAGTACAGTACAGTACAGTACAGTACAGTACAGTACAGTACAGTACAGTACAGTACAGTACAGTACAGTACAGTACAGTACAGTACAGTACAGTACAGTACAGTACAGTACAGTACAGTACAGTACAGTACAGTACAGTACAGTACAGTACAGTACAGTACAGTACAGTACAGTACAGTACAGTACAGTACAGTACAGTACAGTACAGTACAGTACAGTACAGTACAGTACAGTACAGTACAGTACAGTACAGTACAGTACAGTACAGTACAGTACAGTACAGTACAGTACAGTACAGTACAGTACAGTACAGTACAGTACAGTACAGTACAGTACAGTACAGTACAGTACAGTACAGTACAGTACAGTACAGTACAGTACAGTACAGTACAGTACAGTACAGTACAGTACAGTACAGTACAGTACAGTACAGTACAGTACAGTACAGTACAGTACAGTACAGTACAGTACAGTACAGTACAGTACAGTACAGTACAGTACAGTACAGTACAGTACAGTACAGTACAGTACAGTACAGTACAGTACAGTACAGTACAGTACAGTACAGTACAGTACAGTACAGTACAGTACAGTACAGTACAGTACAGTACAGTACAGTACAGTACAGTACAGTACAGTACAGTACAGTACAGTACAGTACAGTACAGTACAGTACAGTACAGTACAGTACAGTACAGTACAGTACAGTACAGTACAGTACAGTACAGTACAGTACAGTACAGTACAGTACAGTACAGTACAGTACAGTACAGTACAGTACAGTACAGTACAGTACAGTACAGTACAGTACAGTACAGTACAGTACAGTACAGTACAGTACAGTACAGTACAGTACAGTACAGTACAGTACAGTACAGTACAGTACAGTACAGTACAGTACAGTACAGTACAGTACAGTACAGTACAGTACAGTACAGTACAGTACAGTACAGTACAGTACAGTACAGTACAGTACAGTACAGTACAGTACAGTACAGTACAGTACAGTACAGTACAGTACAGTACAGTACAGTACAGTACAGTACAGTACAGTACAGTACAGTACAGTACAGTACAGTACAGTACAGTACAGTACAGTACAGTACAGTACAGTACAGTACAGTACAGTACAGTACAGTACAGTACAGTACAGTACAGTACAGTACAGTACAGTACAGTACAGTACAGTACAGTACAGTACAGTACAGTACAGTACAGTACAGTACAGTACAGTACAGTACAGTACAGTACAGTACAGTACAGTACAGTACAGTACAGTACAGTACAGTACAGTACAGTACAGTACAGTACAGTACAGTACAGTACAGTACAGTACAGTACAGTACAGTACAGTACAGTACAGTACAGTACAGTACAGTACAGTACAGTACAGTACAGTACAGTACAGTACAGTACAGTACAGTACAGTACAGTACAGTACAGTACAGTACAGTACAGTACAGTACAGTACAGTACAGTACAGTACAGTACAGTACAGTACAGTACAGTACAGTACAGTACAGTACAGTACAGTACAGTACAGTACAGTACAGTACAGTACAGTACAGTACAGTACAGTACAGTACAGTACAGTACAGTACAGTACAGTACAGTACAGTACAGTACAGTACAGTACAGTACAGTACAGTACAGTACAGTACAGTACAGTACAGTACAGTACAGTACAGTACAGTACAGTACAGTACAGTACAGTACAGTACAGTACAGTACAGTACAGTACAGTACAGTACAGTACAGTACAGTACAGTACAGTACAGTACAGTACAGTACAGTACAGTACAGTACAGTACAGTACAGTACAGTACAGTACAGTACAGTACAGTACAGTACAGTACAGTACAGTACAGTACAGTACAGTACAGTACAGTACAGTACAGTACAGTACAGTACAGTACAGTACAGTACAGTACAGTACAGTACAGTACAGTACAGTACAGTACAGTACAGTACAGTACAGTACAGTACAGTACAGTACAGTACAGTACAGTACAGTACAGTACAGTACAGTACAGTACAGTACAGTACAGTACAGTACAGTACAGTACAGTACAGTACAGTACAGTACAGTACAGTACAGTACAGTACAGTACAGTACAGTACAGTACAGTACAGTACAGTACAGTACAGTACAGTACAGTACAGTACAGTACAGTACAGTACAGTACAGTACAGTACAGTACAGTACAGTACAGTACAGTACAGTACAGTACAGTACAGTACAGTACAGTACAGTACAGTACAGTACAGTACAGTACAGTACAGTACAGTACAGTACAGTACAGTACAGTACAGTACAGTACAGTACAGTACAGTACAGTACAGTACAGTACAGTACAGTACAGTACAGTACAGTACAGTACAGTACAGTACAGTACAGTACAGTACAGTACAGTACAGTACAGTACAGTACAGTACAGTACAGTACAGTACAGTACAGTACAGTACAGTACAGATCAGATTAAGCGCAATACAAATTAAGCGCACTTGCATTAAGATCAAAGCGCTGGAAAGAGCACGACCAATGACCAAGGGCCTCAAAGATGGTAAAATCGCAGCTGACGTAACAAAAAAACAACTGACTACTTTAAACTCTGCCCTTTCTTACTTTTTTTTTAGGGATGTAGTCTGACAGGAATGTGTTAATATTCATGTAGTTTGTCACACAGTCAGAGTATATCACGGACAAGATATTTGGCTACATACAATGCAGAGCCAGTGCTATAATATAGTGCCAAAAGCAAAACTGCCCAAGAGCAACAGCAAAAGTAGAACAACAGGCAATGGCTAGCCATTTTGAAAAATTGCTTGTTGTTTCAGAAATGCGTAATCGGCATGTAAAGTTGGAGAGAAGGCGCAACTACAGACATCTGAAGTAAAGAATCTGCTGCGATTTTATTGTTAAAATCGAATTAGTTTAATAAAACAAAAACATTACCCATTAATGAAATTAAAGACTGTTTTAGGAGGGTGGATTTCAATACGCTACGTTTAAACTGGCCACTAGTTGCACAATATTTGGAGAAAACTATTATAACCTATTTTTATTGTGTTTTTCTACCATGTGTATTGATTAGTTTGGAGAAAAAAAGTGCAAGAACGTATGGTTGGAAATAAAACAAACAATTTAACAAGAGTATTTTGGAATGGGAGGATAGATAAAATAAACAACTCACTTGACGGTCGCAGAAATTGTTGAATTTTTTGACAACGACTTCCTCAATCATGTCAAGGTCAGAGGTAATGATGGCTTTCCGTGCCCCCTCAAACACACTGTCAATGAAAATACATTATTGGTACTTAAAGGCACTGTGGACACTATTGGTAATTACTCAAAATAATTGTTAGTACAAAAACTAACTTGGTAACAAGCAATGGAGAGCCGTTGACAGTTTATTAAAGATATAAAACACATTGTGAGAAACGGCTCGCTCTGAAGTAACGTACAGTAGTTTTCGAGAAAGAAAGTAATTTTCCTCTAAAATATTTATGTTTGATTTCTAAACCTCAGAATTAGATTTTAAGGTCCCGAAATCAAGCATCTGAAAGCACACATCTTCGTTTGAAAAGAGTGTTTTGTTTTTTCTTCCGCTTTTTATCTCGCAACTTCGACGATCAATTGAGTTCAAATTTTCACAGGTTTGTTATTTTGTGCAACTGTTGAGATACATCAAGTGAAAGGTGTCAGTATCTTTAACACGGATTGAATGTTCTATTTGGAAGATTGTTAGTAAAGGTATACACGTCGGCTTGATAGGGCTAATTTAGACCAACTTCTTTAATGAACACATTTCGTATCACTGCATAAAAACGGATAAGAGCATCGGACACAAGTTCTGGTGGTTGATCTGGGTGTGGGTGCGAATCCCGGTCGTGACACTTGTGTCCTGGAGCTAGACACTTAAACAGCCAATAAAGGATGATCTCAAATATATAGATATTACAGTTTTCTAACAGCTGCAGTCCATCCAGGAAACATAAAAAATATAAGGAGTCTCTTACCTCACGTTAAAACATGGTAAAAATGGGTTTTCTTCAGAACGCTCCAAGCCAAATTTCTGAAAAACTTGGGGTCAAACGAACCCGCGCGACAAAGGAATCGTGACGTCAGTGGCGGCTATTTGGTGTGGAAATGCCAAAGCTGGAGAACTGTGTTCAAACCCAATTAGGGGAAATTCGTCACTGGCGTCCAGGATCATTATAATAGATAAGCCGTTTTTGACTCTCGGCTGAAAAAGCCGCGCGGCCGGGTGCATTTTTGACTCGATATATTTATTATTAAATGCAAATTTTGAGAGTAAAATGGTTATTAACCGGTATCTGCGATGTCTATTTGGCCATAAAAAGGTAGTAGTTGACATAATTGAGATCATCCTTTATTGGCTCTTTAACCATTGCTTCTCTCCACCCAGGGGTAAATTGGTATCTGTGAGGGCAGAGATGGTTCTTGTGTCAATTGACTTTGCCGAGTGGGGCATGTTTCACAGACTGTATACTCCCCAGGGAGCTGAGATGACTTGAAACAGCTACTATTGTCTGGATCGCCTTTAGATAGTGATTATTTTCGCTTTTTGGTTATCACAGGCTTGTTCTCTGTGTAGTCTTATTTTTATTGCCTATTCTTTGTACTGTTTGCCTGGAAATAAATAAATAAATAAATTGAAGGCGCGCGACAAAATGACAATGCTTTGACGTCATGTGTGGGAGTTTTCTTTGTTGAACGCTTCAACAAAGCGGCTTTACAAATTTGAGCTCCCCCCTACTATGACGTAACGTAAGAAAAGCGTTGGATAAGGGTTTTCAATATGATTGTTTTCTTTTATACAAAATCTTTTTACAGTCTATGACTCGATTTCCCTATTGATTGGAAACGTTTATAATGAAATTCAGCAAAGTTCACGACTTGACAAGATTTAGGGCCCAGTGATCAGGGGGATATAAATGTTGGCGGCGCCATTCGGGTGTATATATAAAGTGCTATATAAATATCTATTTATCATTATCGCATCAGGGATAAAGGATTAAAATTAACTTTCAACCAATTACTAACATAAGGCTGCCAGTTTTGGATTAGAATTCAACAAGTATATTTTTTTCTAGATTGGTATAAGCGACACTAAACCATTGATAGCATATCCATGTATGACAAATACTAACAGCGTATTGATGATGGAGATTGTCAATACTTTAGCTTTGAGGGACACAGTTTCACGCAAACTTACACTGAAAGACCCCGGACACTAATTATAGGTAATTGCCAAAGACCTGTCTTCTCTATCTTGGTGTATCTCAACTTATGCATACAAATTACAAACCTGTGAAACTTTGAGTTAAATTGGTCGTCGAAGTTGCGAGATAACTATGAAAGAAAAAACACACTTGTCACACGTTCGAAGTTTTGTGCTTTCAGATGCTTGATTTCGAGACATCAAAATCTAATTCTGAGGTTTCGAAATCAAATTCGTGGAAAATTACTTCAATCTCGAAGAGATGTTAAAGGCTGTGGACACTATTGGTAATTGTCAAAGACTAGCATTTACAGTTGGTGTATCTCATCATAATATGCATAAAATAACAAACCTGTGAAAATTTGAGCTCAATCGGTCATCGAAGTTGCAAGATAATAATTGAAGAAAAAACACCCTTGTCACACGAATTTGTGTGCGTTTAGATGGTTGATTTCGAATTACTTCTTTCTCGAAAACTATGGCACTTCAGAGAGAGCCGTTTCTCACAATGTTTTATACCATCAACCTTTCCCCATTACTCGTCACCAAGAAAGGTTTTATGCTAATAATTATTTTGAGTAATTACCAATAGTGTCCACTGCCTTTAAATTTGGATCGGGGATAAATATATATATTTTTTTACCCATACCCACCGATGTGTGTTAGCACTGTACATTATTGTTCTAAAAATCAGAGAGACTATAATAATAAAAACATAGTCATTCGATAATAACACCTAGATAACATTTTTTTATAAATTTGTTGAGTGCATGGGGTAGTGCATTTGAATTAATTAATTTTTATCCAAAAGCCATCAAATCTGAAGAGAAGAAGAACATTAATATGATACCCATGGGCATTTCGTTAATTACGGTGATAAAAAGTTTGTTGAATGACTTTGGTAAACGATAGAGGGCGCCATTGTACTTAAACGGTAGTCGCACGGATACAAATGTCAAGGATGTAAAAAGGCATAACTTTTTGGATTATTTTATCTGAGAAAGAATTTGGGTCTCAATCTCGTCTTTATTCTTGTATGTAATGTAATTGTACCCATTATTACAAATATTCACTATGCTATTTTCAATATTCAGCTCATTATAGGTGAGTTTGGTAATTAATCAGTGTGTAGCGTAGTAATTTTAGCCGGTTTAGGCGGAGGGGTCTATTTGTTGCGTCCTTTTTCGTTGTTGGTCTCTAAATGAGTGTCACGTATGACAATGATGAGAGGGTAAAATCCAACATTCGGGGTGGAGGAAGAAGTTGGAGAGACCCGCTCATGGAGCCAGTTTGATTGCCAATAAATAGAGGAACGGATCGGTTGGTGAGTAGAAATTTAGAGGGTTAATTTGGGTGAAACTGGGTAACAATGGTTGATCAATATACAGCACATGATCTGAAGTTCACGTTGTATGGATATGTATCCGGCCTATAATTAAGTGTTATGTAGACTTGTTTAGTGTAACTGAGGTGGAAGGCTACTTGTGGAAAAGTAATCTTAAATATTAGTCGTTACATGCATGATAATTAATTAGATTTATGGATCTATGTTTGTAATAGGTTTTCTTCGGATGGTGAATAAATCTGTCAGCAGAGTAACGTATCAGTGAGCAACCCAAAAACAAGGTGTCAGGCCTTCCTTAATTGTCTCCGGACTGATAACAAAACACTACAAATTTGGTAACACGGATGGGGTTGCTTTAATCTGCTGCTTTGCTGGTTGTCGTCCAGTACATTGAGGGCATTGGCCGAGTTCTGAAGAGGGAGTGAGGATCCAAGTGGAGGACAGCGACTGGAATAGCCTGTGGCAGTGCAAGTGGAGAAGCCCGGTGGCGGTAGTGCTGTTGGACCCTTTTGGAGCTACGAACTCAACCTTTACATGTGCATGTACATGTGAAATCTAATGACTCTGAACTGAACTGGACTGAACTGGTTGATCAGCAGTGAGGTGGGATTATGCGATTCAATTCGCACATTGTTGGTAGGATTTAGATAGGCCTATATATAGTTTGTTAGTCAGTAAATTTTACCTGATAATGTATAGGTGTTAGTTTTATTCCTAGTGAAAACCAACCGGTCCTGTTGAAGCAAATTTACCTGGGTTTAGGTGTTTATGACTTAATTTTGATTGTACAAATTGGTTAGCCTTCAATAACTGAATCATAATTTCTTGACTCACAATGGCCGTACCAGAGGCTGATCTTGTGACGCGCTTGGTCGCAGGGCTGACCGAGGCACTTCGGCAAGATAAACCGAAGAATGTCATTCAGAGGCCCTTGAAGTTGGGTAAATACTATGGTAGGCCTAGTAAACCGGGAGATCCGACCATTATTGAATGGCTTGAAGATGCAGAGGTTTATCTGCAACAATGTCGTATCCCTGAGGTAGATAGGGCTAAAGTGGTTGTCCACCACCTCGCGGGTGTTGCTCGCGATGAGATCAAATGCCACAATGAGAATGTAACGGGTGACTATGCAGCGCTAAAAAAACTCCTTCGGCGTCAGTTTGGGGCAGAGGAGTCAGTACAGGCCCTTCAGAAGGCCCTTTTTGAAAGACGGCAAAGGGAAGACGAATCCCTTATGGATTTTTCCCGCTCGCTCATGCGAATGCATGATCGGATTTTAGAGGTTGCTACAGAAACAGAGAAAGATGCATTGAAGGGTTTGAGAGATAGGGTTTTGATTGGGCAGTTTGTGGCGGGCGCAAGGAATCAAGGTGTCAGGCTTGAGCTGAGGCGCTTAGAGTTGGCTGAACCGGATCAGGATTTTACCGAAATGAGGGATTCAGCTCGCGAGTTGTTCAGAGATCTAGAGGAGTACCCTCGGGGTTCTCGACGTGGTGCAAGTGTGCACTTGCATCACCTAGGTACAGAAAATGATCTGAATAGTGACGAGCCAGTGGCTGATGCTAATGTTAGCATTAACCAATTAGTTAACAAGTCCCAAGGGGACACACAGTTGCAAACAGTGTTGCAACAACAACAAGAGATTCTTAAATGTATGCAAACACAGCAAGAAACTCTTTGCAAACAGCAGGAACAGATAACTACGCTTATGCAAGCAGTGGTGAAACAAAGTGGGACGGTAACTAGCCAGGGCATGTATGAAGGCTCAGGAAGGCGGCAGGACAGGCCCCCGATTCGCTGTTTTTATTGTAAACGCCCAGGTCACATGAAGCATGAGTGTAAACTTCGTATGGCTCACGAAAAAGCGAATGGGGGGCAAGGGCAGGCTATGGGAGATGCACAAAACACAGGGTCGGGAAACCAGACTTCTCTGCCACTGTAGGCCGAGTGACAGAGGAACAATCTGGAAAGGCCTCACCAGTTGGAAGTGTAACAGAGAAGTCTTATGAAGACATACTAACCAGTCTAGTAAAAGAGAGCCCCAAGGCTCATATTGCTTTGGCTGGAGTGCCAGTGGAATGTATCCTCGATACCGGGGCAGAGACTTCTCTGATTAGCGCCTCTTTTTATAGGGATCACCTTGCAGGGAAATTGAGTGGAGTCAAAACTCTAGGTACTTACCTGCGTGTGTTTGGGGCAGGGAATAGTGAGGTACCAATTGAGGGGTACATACATGCCCCACTGATGGTACATAACCAGACTATTGATGCACATTTTTTGGTGGTCAAAGAATTTCCTAAGGGTGAGGCAGGGAATCATAAAAGTTTTCCAGTATTGTTGGGTTGCAATGTCCTTCATAAGCTGAAGGATATAGAGGTTGATTTAGAACAAAAAGATGCAGATGCATGGACAATGGCCATTAATTGGTATAGTCTGACTAAAAACCCAGTAGTTGAGGGGTCACATGGGGCAAATAAGTGTGTACGGGACCCACTGGGTGCTCGTACAGGTAGAAATCCAGTACATTTGTTGCCTAGGGAAGTGCGTAGTATAACCTGCTATGTTCAGGCTAATCAAAGTAGCCTTGACGGGCAAACTGTCCTTGTTGAGGGTCTATCTAGCTGTGCAGATAGTGGAGGTCAAACCAGTAACATAGATGGAAATTGCCGCGTTTACGATCTGTGTACAGTAGTTAGTGGTAGAACTGTAAATGTGTTGGTAGCGAATGTAGGGATGCGGGTGATTGAATTGTCCCCACACACAAAGCTTGCTTACGTGACTGAGGTATCCTCAAAGACAAATGTTGCACTTGAGACGGGTGTGGATTGTGTTCATGTTGTAGTGAATCATTGTCTGTCAGAGTCTGGGGAATATTTAGACACTGGTCGTACTGAGGGAGCCCCTGGTGTCGATTCCAATGAGTTAGACATTGAGATGGGGGATGCTGTAGAGTCACGGGCAAGAGAGTTGTATGTGTTTGAGGATGGGTCAGAGTACCAACTTCCTTATGGATTAAGTCTTGATTTATGCGCTGATTTGTGTAAGGAAGACCAGGACAAAATTGTGCAATTAATTCAGAAACATGATAAGGTGTTCTCGCAGAATTCGTTGGATTTAGGACTTTGTGATAAGGTTCCCCACAAGATTGACACTACTGATGATAAATCAATTAGCCAGCCTTACAGACGAATTCCGCCGCAACATTTTAGAGAAGTTAGGGAATTACTCCAGAAGTTTCTTGATCAAGGTATCATACAAAAGAGTAAAAGCCCCTATGCCAGCCCCATTGTATTGGTCCAAAAGAAGGATGGGTCGCTAAGGATTTGTGTTGATTATAGGAGGCTTAATGCCAAAACAGTACGAGACTCATTTCCATTGCCTCGTATCGAGGAGTCGCTGGAGGCGCTCCAGGGTGCAAGGTACTTTTCTTCATTAGATTTAGCCCATGGATACCATCAGGTTGTAATGGACTCAGAATCAATAAGTAAAACTGCATTCAGAGTACCTTTTGGGCTGTTCGAATATACGAGAATGCCGTTCGGGCTGGTAAATGCCCCTGGAACCTTTCAGAGAGTGATGGAGATGTGCCTTGGTGACTTGAATTTATCAGAGCTTTTAATCTATTTAGATGACATCCTGGTATATTCCTCTACGGTACAGGAACACATAGATAGGCTTGACAGAGTCTTCACTAGATTGGCAGATTTTGGACTTAAGATCAAGGGTGCAAAGTGCAAGTTATTTCGTAGGCATGTGTCTTACTTAGGACATGTGGTAGGGCCAGAGGGTGTTGCAGTAGACAATGACAAGATTAAGAGAATTGAGGATTGGCCAATACCTAAGACAGGGGCACAATTGCGGTCATTTCTTGGTCTGGCCGGTTATTACCGGCGCTTTGTACCCGGCTTTTCAAAAATTGCCGCACCCTTGCATGCTTTAGTGCCCTCACTGGCTAAGGGAAATTCGAGATCCAAACCTTCGCCATTTTGTTGGAGTTCTGAGGCACAGGTGGCCTTTGATACATTAAAGCAGACCTTGACGCAAGCACCAGTGCTTGCATATCCAGATTTTTCTAGGCCATTTGTGTTGGAGATAGATGCCTCCTTGCAGGGTTTAGGAGCTTGTTTAGCTCAGTGCGACAAGGAAGGCAAGAGACATCCAGTTGCATTTGCTAGTCGGGGGCTGAGGGGGGCTGAAGCTAGGTACCCCGATTTTAGTTCTTTTAAGTTGGAGCTTTTGTCCCTAAAATGGGCTGTGGTTGATAAATTTAGAGATTATCTCCTTGGGGTACCATTTACAGTGCTAACAGATAATAACCCCTTATCTTATCTACAGACAGCTAAGTTGGGCGCATGTGAAATGCGCTGGATAGCACAACTTGCAGCTTTTACCTTTGATGTGAAATTTAGATCAGGGGCTAGTAATCGTGTAGCGGATGCACTAAGTCGCAACCCAAGTCACTCACTAACAGGGGAAGTTGAGGAAATACTGCAATGTAAGGTCCACTCCACAGTGGTTCCATTGCAACATATAGAGGTACATAAGGTATTAACTTCTCATGATACAAAGGCTGGACCTCCACAGGTTAAGTGTCAATCAGGTATTTTCCCATCGTGGACACCAGAGCAGCTGTCTGCCCTACAAAGGGCTGATCCAGTGCTGAAGTGTATCTGGGAACGTTGGGATCAAGGTTGGAAACCGAATGAAGTTTTTCAGGCTGAAAGGGAGGAGCCAGTAGAAATCAAATCGTGGTTGTGGCAGTGGCCCAGGTTCATAGAAAAGGATGGTGTTTTACATCGTCGTGTCATGGACCCATTGCATGGTGAACTAGATCAAGTACTGATGCCCACAAGTTTACAACAGAGGGTGTTAGAGGGTTGTCATGATGGGTGGGGGCATCAAGGTGTTGTGAGAACGTGTGCCCTCCTGAGGCGGCGGGTGTTTTGGCCCAAAATGGCTGGTTCAGTGCGTCGGCATATCGGTCATTGTGAACAATGTGTAATCTCTAAGGCGTCAGAGCCTCAAGCAAAAGTGCCAATGCGGCACCTTTTAGCATTTCGACCACTCGAAGTGCTAGCCATAGATTTTGTCAAAATTGATCGAGGGGCAGGAGGCTATGAGGATGTTCTGGTCATGACCGACATCTATACAAAATTTGTACAGGCATATCCGTGTAAGGATCAACATGCAGTAACTGTTGCCAAAGTCTTCAGGAATCAGTGGTTTTCCAAATATGGAATACCTTGTCGTTTGCACAGCGACCAGGGTCGGAATTTTGAAGGGGAAGTTGTGAGGGAATTGTGTGCATTGTACGGCATGAAAAAGACCAGAACAACTCCTTACCACCCCGAGGGGAACGCTCAAACAGAGCGCTTCAACCGGACTCTGTTTGGACTCATTAAGTCCATGGATGAGCGGGATAGGCGGAGGTGGCCTGACCTTTTACAGCACCTTGTATTTGTGTATAATGCTACTCCGCATTGCACCACTGGAGTAGCGCCGTATTTGCTTATGTTTGGTAGGGAACCATTGATACCTCTAGACCAGATGTTGGGGAGAACTGATAACGATTGGGATCAAGATTTTGTCAGAGAACAATCTTCTTTGCTCTCTAGAGCTAGTGAGTTAGTAAAGGAACGAGTAGCAAAAAGCTGCAATCGCAACAAGGCTACTTATGATAGGAAAGTAAAACCTAGCAAACCTATTGAGATTGGGTCCCATGTTCTACTCAGAAAATGCGCATTCAAGGGACGCCACAAACTGGCTGACAAGTTTGAAAGAGACCCATATGTGGTCGTTTGGATAAATGAGCATAGCGATGTATTTCGTATCCGTCCCTTGAAGGGGGGCCCAGAAAGAGTAGTTAATAGAAAACTCTTGCGGTTAGATCCCTTTGCAGAAAGTGACACAGAAAATGAGAGTGATGAGTCTGATGGAGATTCAGATTGGGAGGTCCTACACACTGAGCCTTCAGGGGATCAGTCTCTGGTTCAAGATTTACAGGGCGTGAGCAATGTAGAAGTAGGGGAGCCCCCAAGTTTACATTGCCCTGCATCTGAGCACCTAAGAAGTTCTCAACGAACTACAAGGGGTAAACACAGCAATCCATTCAGATTGCCCTGTTCAGCTATTAAGTGATTTGTCTTTACTCTGGTGGCGGGGGTTCTCAGTGATTGCAGAAGGTCAGGGAGTTGTCTTGCTGGAAAGACTTGGGGCATCCAGTTTCCGCAATGGCACACCTTACTGTAGGGCACCACTGGGTATTCTGGCTACCAGTGGACTGACATGGTGTTAGGAAATTGTGTAAATTTGTAATTGATTAAGTGGTAAAGGAGTGGGTTGATAGGGCTTCCTTCCCCTTTTGTAGTATTGTGTTCTTAAACGGAAAATGAGTTTTGTCCTTTTTGGGCACAGTTTTGTTAAACGCTTGAAAAGGAAGCGAGGTTCTCAGTTTAAAATTGAGTTACAGAGTAAGGTAGTTCCTGTTACATGTATTGGTGAGGGCGGTCTCACTTTAAGTAGGATTCGGGCAAGGCCGAGGAAGTATTATGAATATTTACGGCAGGCAAATCCTTTAGTTTTAATTATTGACTTGGGTACAAATGATTTGTGTTCTAAAAATGTTAATCCAAACCAAGTGCATTCTTCACTCTGTGACTTTGTGTATGAGTTACCCAAGAGGGGTATTAACCCAGAGGTAATAGTGTTTCTGCCAGTACTCCCTAGGACAGGAGGTTTACGGGGTGGTCAGGTCTCACTCGAAGAATTTAATGATCGAGCAGAGAGATTTAATGATCTTATTCAGCAGTCGACCTTTGTGGAAGACCAATGGTGGTTGTGGGAGCACAGAGGGTTAAAGAACTCTCGGTATAACCTTGATGGGGTCCACCTGAACACTTCGGGAATGGCACTGTATGAGAAAACGCTTCGTCAGATAACAAAGTACTTTGAATCTCGCATATGGGCATAATTAATGTCAGATGATAATATGCTAATTGTGTTTTCTTGTAGGTTTAAAGAAAAACAAAAAGTTTGGTTAAATACATGTAACTTTTGTTCAAATATTTTCTCTGTTCTATAAAGCAAATATGGGTTGGTGCGAGAAAGATGGTATACATATTGTATTTTGGTGATTAGTATGATTCGCTTATTTGTAAGATTAAGGGGAACATTTTTATCCTCATGTGATGCTGAATCATTCAATCGATCCTCAGGAGTTGATCGAACTAGTAGGGGAGAATGTGATGAATCAATATTTTATGATACCCATGGGCATTTCGTTAATTACGGTGATAAAAAGTTTGTTGAATGACTTTGGTAAACGATAGAGGGCGCCATTGTACTTAAACGGTAGTCGCACGGATACAAATGTCAAGGATGTAAAAAGGCATAACTTTTTGGATTATTTTATCTGAGAAAGAATTTGGGTCTCAATCTCGTCTTTATTCTTGTATGTAATGTAATTGTACCCATTATTACAAATATTCACTATGCTATTTTCAATATTCAGCTCATTATAGGTGAGTTTGGTAATTAATCAGTGTGTAGCGTAGTAATTTTAGCCGGTTTAGGCGGAGGGGTCTATTTGTTGCGTCCTTTTTCGTTGTTGGTCTCTAAATGAGTGTCACGTATGACAATGATGAGAGGGTAAAATCCAACATTCGGGGTGGAGGAAGAAGTTGGAGAGACCCGCTCATGGAGCCAGTTTGATTGCCAATAAATAGAGGAACGGATCGGTTGGTGAGTAGAAATTTAGAGGGTTAATTTGGGTGAAACTGGGTAACAATGGTTGATCAATATACAGCACATGATCTGAAGTTCACGTTGTATGGATATGTATCCGGCCTATAATTAAGTGTTATGTAGACTTGTTTAGTGTAACTGAGGTGGAAGGCTACTTGTGGAAAAGTAATCTTAAATATTAGTCGTTACATGCATGATAATTAATTAGATTTATGGATCTATGTTTGTAATAGGTTTTCTTCGGATGGTGAATAAATCTGTCAGCAGAGTAACGTATCAGTGAGCAACCCAAAAACAAGGTGTCAGGCCTTCCTTAATTGTCTCCGGACTGATAACAAAACACTACATTAACATAATATCAAGTACAAACTTACCCGTATATTTTCCCATATTTGTTTCTCCATGCCTGATGTGCTTCGTGCATTCCCTGGTTCCATATAAATAATAAATTTTAAACCACATTGTTAATATTCATTGGTATCTAATTTACTGGTAGGTTACCACTTACAGACGCGATGTTCTTCTCTAGTTTTTTTTATTGATCCTGAGTATTTATACAGGTATCTTCACAGCAGGCAACCACGATACGAGACAAAATCATGATAAGGAAGATGAAAACAAAGAACCTTTAAAAGCCATATTATACACTTTCGGTAAACAGAATTGTCCAAGTCCCACACTTCTTGTATCACAACTTATATATAAAATTACAAACCTGTGAAAATTTAGGCTCAATCGGTCATCGGAGTCGGGAGAAAATAACGGGAAAACCAACTCTTGTTTCAGCACGTTTAGCCGTGTCATGACATGTGTTTAAAATAAATCCGTAATTCTCGCTATCGAGAATTGATATTTTTTTAATGTTTTCTCAAAAAGTAAAGCATTTCATGGAATAATATTTCAAGAGAAGTCTTTCACCATTACCTTCTGTAAACCCTGTAAATTATTTGTAAATCCGTGAACTTTTTTTTTCTGTACCGAAAGTGTATAATGACTTTAAGGAAAAAAATGGTACTTTTTCAACTACAATTTATTAGAGACGGATACATAATGAGTATAGTAGGCTAGTGGCTTTAGCTTTCGATCCAAACCGGACCTTAATCAGCACATAAACATTAAGTACAAACAAATAAATATCAATTTATAGACAACGGAAGGGGAAATGGATTAAGGGAAGGATCCAGAAAAAAAACCTGAAAATTATAGCCAATTAAAATTTCAGAACTAATTGGTGGCTATGGACCAAGGAGTAAAGTGGTGAGGACAAAGGATGTTCAGTATGAAAGGATGACGAATCAGACCGAGCCTTTACAAGCGAATATATTCATACAGATATAATTATGTTAACAAACAAATAAACAAACACCCCCACAAACAAACAGACAGACACCCCGACATACACACAACACACCAAACAAACAAACTTACCCCTCCATACGATAAGATGTTACCGACCAATGGAAGAGGTGGTGGGCCTGAAAGGCCGAGTGTCTTGAAGTAAGTTCTTCTCTTGTATGTGCTCCTGAAGAAAAACAATGAACGAAAGGCACTGGTTAAAGGCAGTGGTCAGTGCATGAGCCCACTTTCATAGACTTGCTTAAATAGAAAGTTGTGCTTAATAATGGTATGCTTAGCAGCAATGAGCAGGATACCAGTCGCAAGCTGTAAACGTGACATGGTATTTTGGCTGGTAATCTTTTTTACATGTCAATTTTTTGGGGGTAACTAATAGCAACAAAGTTGTTTTCAAAATGTTAAATCCATATGCTGTTTTTCTTTATGAAATATTTCTTGGGAACTATAAGTGAATAGTCATGTCTACTATGAGCTGACCCTCATTCAGCTCATAGTTTAGACAGGCTCATTTGTTATTGACTAACGCCACCTTGGCGGTCGGTGCACCATACCCACGAAAATCAAACGATGATTTCATCGTCAGCCAATCACCGTGCAGGAAAACCATGCTGTTTAATGGTTGATTTTTGTCGTAACGGGAGTTTTGGACTACCGGTGGAAATCGCTGTATCTTGACTTGACTAGCTACGATCCGGTCTCGCTTTTTACATTTTTGGGAAGAATGTGAAACAATCTATCCATATATACTAATGGGGACTGTTGCCGACATCCATAACGGGAAAATTTGCCGTATTTTTGTGACTTGGTTTCTTTCTTATTGAAACTTTTTACGCACCGTAACTTTTCTCTTTTTAAAATTTGAGGTGTACCCGATTTTTCAGACAAAACGACAGATAATGCTTTTCATTTCAATGTACTGCTACATTATGTCTGTCAATACTTTCAGATAGGCAAAAAAAGACTGATTTGGACTAATTATATACTCAAACCGATGTCACGCATGAAAACCACACCAACTCCCGCAGATAAAACCCGGCAAATACGCCTATTAACGCATAGGTTGCGGGTAGCCTGGAATAAGATTGATTCGTAAAATCTAAAGCATTGTTTTCGTAATTTGGAGGAGAAAATCGTATATAAAAAAATGCGTTGCTTTAAAATCCGGTTTCGATGGCCTCGTGACATTTATAAGCTGTAATTTGAAAATAACCAAAATTGAAAAGATAATGCAGTTCAAAACTGTTCTATTATTAATTATTTAGTTTGGTATGAAATAAATGTATCATCTTGAGTTAATGCTACTATCTTTCGGAAATGTTGCGCAGGTTTGTGTGCTTTCAGATGCATGAAACGGACCTCGTTTCTTTCATCAGATTCAAATATTTTATCAGATTCAAATTTGAGTGAGAATTTACCTGTTCTCAAACCAAGGGAGTCATTTTTAACAGCTCTCCGTTGCTCGCTGCCAAGTAAGTTGTTGTATGCAAATACTTAGTTCGAGTATTACCAATAGTGTCCAGTTTCACCAAATTAGTGCTTTGATTTCAGGGATGCCCAACAAAGTATTTATCATATTCAAATATTAGAGTGAAAAGTCCCCATTGCATTAAAGGCAGTGGACACTATTGGTAATTACTCAAAATTATTATTAGCATAAAACCTTACTTGGTAACGAGTAACGGGGAGAGGTTGCGAGTATAAAACATTTTGAGAAACGGCTCCCTCTGAAGTAACGTAGTTTTCGAGAAAGAAGTAATTTTCCACGAATTTGATTTCGAGACCTCAGAATTAGATTTGGAGATTTCGAAATCAAGCATCTGAAAGCACACAACTTTGTGTGACAATGGTGTTTTTTCTTTCATAATTATCTCGCAACTTCGACCACCAATCGAGCTCAGGTTTTCACAAGCTTGTTATTTTATGCATCTGTTGAGATACACAAAGTGAGAAGACTGGTCTTTGACAATTACCAACATTGCCCGGAGTCTTATAACTGTTTGATAAAAAGAACAATCTAGTTCTTACCATGCAAGTAGACCAACAATCAATCCGATCAAGGCAAGAGTTACAGACATGATGATCTTCTTCCACCACAAGTCCTATAGTTGAAATATTATCTCCTGCCAAAATAAACTGGGCGGGGAAAAAAATCTAATTTTTCTATTTATTCTTCCTAGATAGCACACCCTTCGTCGACGTGCTGCCAGATGCTTGCATACAATCGAAGTGATTTCGAACATCAAAGCATGGGCCTACCCGCACATCAAGCATTGTTGTGAACACGTGTTAGTTTTTCTGTTAATTATAATCTTTAAGTCGACTAGTAGGTTAAGTCGACTAGTAGGTTAAGTCGACTAGTAGGTTAAAATAGCAGTTGAATTGGAGATTTTTGGGACGCTTGGTGGCAGCAGACTTACCAGGTAAAATCCATTTTTTGGGGTAATGTACGCATGCTCAGACCTACGTAAACAATGGAAATTTACCTGGTAAGTCTGCTGCCACCTAGCGTTCCAAAGTCTCCCATTGCTTCATTGGCTTTGATGGATTCGAATCACCAAATCAGTCAACGAATACAACAAATCTCAGACGTATTGAATTGTATAGCACCCTTTTTAGGTACGTTCTGGGTGTACACACCACTTGTGGTTTGGGTAAATTTTTCAATTCTGACCCAAGGAGTTTTAAAGCCGTTTGACACTTTCGGTAAACAGTATTGTCCAAAGGCCCACACTTCGTGTATCACAACTTATATAAAAAATAACAAACCTGTGAAAATTTCGGCTCAATCGGTCACCGGAGTCGGAAGAAAATAACGGGAAAACCCACCCTTGTGTCTGCAAGTTGCGCCGTGACATCACATGTGTTTAAAATAAATCCATAATTCTCGCTATCGAGAATTGATAATTGTTTTCTCATAAAGTCAAGCATTTCATAGGATAATATTTCAAGAGAAGTCTTTCACCATTACCTTCTGTAAACCCTGTAAGTTATTTGTAAATCTGTGAACTTGTATAATAATAATAAGTGTATAATGGCTTTAAAGGATGTGGGTACTTTTGGTAACACAAAACACAATGTACACAGATTGACACGCAACGTAATGAAGATAACGGTAGTAGAAGCCTTCCCCTAAAATATTACTAGCTGATGAGGTGCGGTATAGTTTTTGAGAAATTAGTAAAACAATGTCATGAAAATACGTTTTAACATGCTAAAATCATCTTCGTCTCACGATCACTGATGAGACGAAAAAAAATCATGGCATTGTTTTACTCATTTCTAAAAAAAAAAAAATACAGCACCTCAGCAAGTAATATTTTTAGGGAAGCTTTCTGCCATCATTTATCTTCAGACTGTGTGAGTTTAATCTAAATCTGTGGATATTGTGCTTTTTGTGCACACAGACACTTTAAAGAAACTTGACACTATTGATAGTTGTCAAAGACCAGTATTCCCACCTGGTGTATCTCAACATATGCATACATAATTAAATACTGTGAAAATTTGAGCTCAATTGGTCATCGAAGTGGCGAGATAATAAGAAAGAAAAAACACCCTTGTCACACGAAGTTGTGTGCTTTCAGATGCTTGATTTCGAGACGTCAAATTCTAAATCTGAGGTCTCAAAATCAAATTTGTGGAAAATTACTTCTTTCTCGAAAACTACGTCACTTCAGAGGGAGCCGTTTCTCACAATGTTTTATACAATCATCTCTCTCCCCATTACTCGCTACCAATTAGGTTTTATGCTTAAAATTAGTTTGAGTGTCCAATGCCTTTTAGAGTGTAAAATAAAAATAGCCGATGGACACAATTCCCATTTAGACATATTCTCAACTTTATTCAGAAGATATTTTCCACATTTGAATAATAGTCAAAATACATTCTCCACTTTTGAAATTTTAAATCACCCGTACTCATAACGTAAATCAACAACCGGTAATAAAATTGTCAACACATGCTTC
This sequence comes from Asterias rubens, assembly GCF_902459465.1. Taxonomy (NCBI): domain Eukaryota; kingdom Metazoa; phylum Echinodermata; class Asteroidea; order Forcipulatida; family Asteriidae; genus Asterias; species Asterias rubens. The sequence goes on along the minus strand of NC_047065.1, from coordinate 16,539,448 downwards.
CAGAAACAGTACTCGTGATTTATAAAACATTATACATTGCACAATACAACTATCTATACCAGCACAAAAAAAAGGTCTGTATATTAATTTTTTACAAACATATTATACCCACTTTAATCACAAAATGTTCTTCACATTTGAATAATACAAAAATACATTCTCCCGACTTGAATATAATTTAAAGGCCCTGGACACTATTGGTAATTGTAAAAGACCAGTATTCTCACCTGCTGTATCTCAAAATAATATGCATAAAATATTAAACCTTGAGCTCAATCGGTCATCGAAGTTGCGAGATAATAATGAAAGAAAAAAACACCCTTGTCACACGGATGTGTGTGCTTTCAGATACTTGATTTCGAGACCTCAAATTCTAAATCGGAGGTCTCGAAATCAAATTCATGGAAAATTACCTCTTTCTCGAAAACTACTCCACTTCAGAGGGAGCTGTTTCTCACAATGTTTTATACTATCAACCTCTCCCCATTACTCGTTACTAAGTAAGGTTTCATGCTAATAATTACTTTGAGTAATTACCAATAGTGTCCACTGCCTTTAAAAGCACCAGTACTTATAAAATATAAAAAGACTGCCAACAAACAATAATATATGTGCAGGATAAGCTGCCCGAAACATTCGGTATTTCCACAAAATTTTACATCATACGAAAACAAACACCGATATCAAGGTCAAAATATTGCATTTGTATAAACCTTATGCTGGTTCATAAGGAACTGGACACCATTGTGAAAATACTCACAAGTAGTAATTGTAAGCATACGAACTAACTTGGTAACGAGCAATGGAAAGCTGTTGATAGTATAAAACATTGTGAGAAACAGCTCCCTCTGAAGTAACGTAGTTTTCTGGAAAGAGGTAATTTCTCACTAAAATAAGGCCACATCAAACAAAATTGTTGATTGTCCTTTTTTTTTTGCGGATGGGGGATGGAGGTTTTTTTGTTGTTTTTTTTTGTTTTGTTTTACATGCCAAATATGAAATCAAGAATAAAGAAATCATCACAATCACTATTAAACAGAGGGTTTGTGTGTTTTTGATGTTTTCAATAGTTTTGTCAAAGAAATTTTAACTCCTAGATGCGATTTTCTGTAAACTTTTTCACACAACTACATGTAAGCACAGTGTAGCCCAAGTAAATAATTAAAGAATTGTTCTTGCTTTGCCAACATGAATACAAAACCTTCTTTAAACATCTTTTCAAACATGTACATTTTGAAAAAAAATATCAGCTGAAAAATCTGGGCAGTAAAAGTATACATAGATATCCAGACATGGGGGGGGGGGTGGGATCGGGGGGTTTTGAACGGTCGGGCGGGGACGATCAACAATTTTTGTTTGATGTGGCCTAATAAAATACTCAGTTGAAGCCTTTTATTATGCATCTGAAAACACAATAAGTTATGCTTTTCTTGCATATTTGATGACCAGTTGAGCCCAAATATTCATGGGTGTATTATCTTAATGCATACTATGTTCAGATACACCAAGTGAGAATACTGGTGTTTGACACTTTCCAAAGGTGTCCAGTGCCTTTAACCCAACAAATTCATCAACTTAAAGTAGTGTAAGATTGCAGAAATATACATATACATGTAATATACAAAAAACTAAAATAAAAACTCAACGCTGCAAACTACACAACATACAATTACCTACCCTCATGTTTTGCTTGTACAATTTACACATCAAGCACTAATTACTTTTGTGCAGGTACCCTATAGACGATGTGACCTGTGACATCACTTACACTTCCTGGACTTAAGCTTCCTGCAGGCACGATTTTTACACAGCCTAATGGAATAAAATATAAAATCTGATATTTTATGGAGACTGCACTGTCTAATTCCTATCAACTTTTGATTATGATGAAATGGGGGGGAGGGGGCACATCTCAAAACATCATGTGGAAATTATGACACACAACGTCAACTTTCCCATAGGACCTGTGTAGTATCTTGCCTGCCAGAATACCTAAAGAATGCATAATGTCACACTTGTTGAACAAAATTCACATGGATTTGTTCCAGCCCTTGGAGGATGGAAAGTACTTTTAAAATATTTGATTTCAAAGCTGGGCTAGCCAGCCTGGACCCCTTGGAGTGAATTTTGACTGGTCCTTCGGTGTTTTACTGGCATTTGGCCAGCGGAACACTGTTAAACGAGAACGCTGTTCACCAACAAACCCAGTAGTTGCCATCGCTACCTGTTTGTTCTGCTCAATAATAAGGTTTTAAAAAACCAACGAGGCATGTTTAATGTTTTCTCACACAATTAAATGGACCCTTCCCATGAAATACGCTAATGACATTCACGCATGTGTACAGACCCTATTGATTGGCAAACGCCATAGAGTCTTGCACTAAGCAGCAATTGATTTGAGTCACGCAGCCATTACCCGTGTACAAAAACAGCGCAATGTTCCCTCATTTTGCCAACCAAAATGTCAGTGCGTACGCGCTATGTGAGATTTACATATTTCATGGGAAGGGTCTATTACACCCTTTTTATAATTGGAACATGTGCATGTACCTTTAGTAAAAAAATACTTCCTAAATACTTTTAAATAATTTGTAGTAGCCTCTGATTAATTAATCAGAGCTAATCTATACATTATTATTATATACCATTGCATTGTCATTTTTTAGGACTTTAGAAATAATGAAGGAAAATTTCAAAAATGTTTCCAGATTTAAAACAAATACCTGGAGCTATGATTGTATAATATCAAATGCAATACAGTACCCCAAAAAAAACAATATAAATACACAAAGTAATACTTTTTCATTGTGTGTTTCACCTCTGATGTAAACAAAAAACCTCACAATTTGTTTATGCTTTGAAATAAAATAAGTGTTTATATTTAATTTGCCCATAATTTCGCCGTCGCTGTGACAATTTCTAAGATGGGCAGACAAAGGCAAAAGCCTCTGCCAAAACTGTTAGGTTCGTGAGTGTGATGGGTGTCGGGACATTTCGTGCCTTTGCCACTTCATACCCTGGACTTTAGACACTTCAAACCTTGGACACTTCGTACCTTCTTACAAGACACTTCGTACCTCGTACTAAATCGGGATTTCTGCATCATTTATGATGATTTTGTCAAATCATACCAATTACTATTATTTTGTTGGGACCAAGGAGCCATTTTGACGATTGCATGATTGTTTTTTTTATATTTGTAAAAAATATGGGCGGAAGATTGTCCTTGGCATTAATTAACTTTACACAAAATATCAATTTCATTAAAAAGAACATTCACAAAATCATGTCAAGTATTATTAATTTATATGACAACAAACATTAACTTATTGAGGAATACACATTTGAATAAAGGTACGAAGTGACTCGGCTGAGGGTACGAAGTGACTCAGCTGCTGATCACTCTCGTACCCCGCCCACAGTACGAAGTGACCAATTTGGTTACGGTACGAAGTGTCCCGAGGTGCGAAGTGTCCGACATCCGTGTAATGTACACACTGTTATCCATGCTCACCTCACACTAACAGTTATACACTACAAGCTCTCTTTGTTCTTGTTTGGGTTTTTTTGTTGTTTTTTTTAAATGATTTTAATCACTCACATAAACCTTTGGAATTTTCTTTTCCATATGTTTTGCAAAATTAACGCTATCCTCTTATCAGTTTCTGTCCTGTTCTGTTTTGACACAGAAGACCTTGAGCACACTTTTTTTTGTGACTAGTCCACCGGCCTAGTCAACTAGTCCACCAGGCTATTCAGCTAGTCCATTGGGCTAGCTCGCAAGTCCACTGGGCTAGTCAACTAGTCCACCAGGATAGAAAGCCAATGGGCTAGTCAACTAGTCCAATGGGCTAGTCAACTAGTCAACTAGGCTAGTCGACTAGTCCACTGGGCTAGTCAGCTAGTCCACTTGGCTAGTCAACTAATCCACCGGGCTAGTCAAGTCTGCCACTGGTCCAATGAGCTAGTCAATTTGTCCACTTGGCTATTAAACTTGGCTATTAAACTATTAAAGAGGACAAGACAGCTAGTCAACCAGGTTAGTCAACTAGTTCACCAGGCTAGTCAGCCAGTCCACTGGGCTAGTCAGCCAGTCCACCAGGCTTGTTAGCTAGTCCCCTAGGCTAGGCACCTTGTCCAAAGAGGTAGTAGTTAGCGTGTGTACCGGGCTAGTCAACAAATCCAACGGACTAGTTAACTAGCCCACCAAGCTAGTCACTTTAGCTCAGTGCTTTTAACCACTCGGTCATGACATGCAATAAAGTTAGGCCTCCAGGGGTCGAATTCACAAAGAGTAAGGACTAGTCTTAACTTAGGACTAAGTTAGGAAAAGTAACTCGTCTTAACTAGTCTTAACTCTTTGTGAAATCCACCCCAGGGCTAAGGAATATTGAGTGTTACACATAGAGATCTGAATTCCTGTATGCTACAGGAATCTGAGGTGTTTGACACTCGGGATAACCATCGCACACATTCTCGTAATACGGTTGAAACACGCCAACAATGTTGATTAAGGGCCACATAGTGAAGGAACCTATCATGGAGCCAACCTGAGTGATACCGCCATACCAGATGAGGAGTTTCCGACTCTTGGGCTGAGTCCTGAGTATCCATGCGATGAGGGACTTGGAATACCCGAAACAGGTGTTCATCAGAATCCATGCCAGTGTCTAACAAAATACACGGAAAGGATAAATAAGATCAGGAATTCACTCAAAAAAACAGAAATCCGTTGTACAACATGCTATAATCATTTTCTTGAAATTCGTCTCGCTGAGTCGATTTTTTTTCATTGTGAAATTGCTTTATCGGTAATCATTTCTAAAAAATTACAGCATCTCAGTTAGTTATAATTAAAGGGAAGCACTCTACCGTCATTGTCGTTAAACCGGGTAAGTTTTTAAATGTACAAAATCTGTGTATTTTTGTGTTTATTGTGTCCAACAAAAAGTACCGAAACCCTGTAAATCAATTCGTAACCATTGATTGGTCTTTATGCCTACAAAACAAGCGTTTAGTAAAATTATATTATAAATAAGCGTTTGTTGTGGGAAACAACCTGCTTTGCACTACAGGCAAAACATTGACAGAGACCGACTGGTATAACGAAATATGTGGACCAACACCTGGAACAAAAATATGCAAGTTAGCAGGCATAGGAACAGCAAAGTGAATAAACCATTTGCATGTTCGATTTGAATACTGACTGGTACAATGGCTTGCTATAGATGTAGTCACAATGTACCGCTTACAATTGAATTCCCCGGACTATAGAGACAGTTGTGTAAACTCAAATGGTTTGGGGCAAGCCTTTGCAAAGCTACTTCCAGATGAGCAAACCCTGGTACCATTGTTCCATACACATCCATACAGAATTGTGTATGGGTGTTTACCATCTCTTACGTAAGTATGCAAAACCTTACCCCGAGTCATGTAACATATGAACCGTCTTAATAGTCTGAGGAATTCAAATTTAAGTGGTAACTTTGATGAAGTACACCATTGTACCGGTTAATATTCAAATCTAACATGCAAATGGCTTATAAAGACCTTTATCATGATGCAGCCATCTTCATTTTTCCCCATTGAAAACAATTAGACCAAACCGAGGCTGGAAGAACATAAAAGTCTGGTTCCTCTTTGCATAATGATTATTAGCATTCATTGTTGTTATTTGACACAAGGAACATGACCAAGATGGAGGCAGAATGATAACGGATCTATTGAAGCAGAGGATGTTCACTTACAATCAAGACATCACCGGCTAGTTCATGTTGGAGTGGTGGTGTAGGACTAAGTGATGCAGTCAAGATACAGTAGGCGCTGACCAGGACTCCAGCAAGAGTACTTGCCCCAAGAATACTCAAACTTGTACAGGGAAACAACAGCACAGCAAAAGCACCAACTGGGTTGGCAATCTTGCCCAGTGTAGCAGCCAGGAGGTACGTGTTAAGCCCGTAGGGCGCGCAAGAGTAAGTCTGAATCGATGGAAGAATGCCATTACTAATTGCACATACAATCGCGAGCAGAACAAACAGGTAAATATACTCAAGTCTGGTTAAGATGTGGACGGTCTGGAATGTAGCTTGGTCACTTTTATCATCGCCCTCATCTTCCTGGGGAATGGGTACTAGCCCATCCCCTCCTGCAATGCGTGTATCAGATCTGCAGACAAGCATGTTGTGGCTGTCCGAGCTTCTATTGGAAGATTCAGAATCTTCTACGGTGGGTGTCTTGGATGGTGGCAGGGCTGGAATGTGTTCCTGTTTAGCTAGAGGCAGATAATTGAGTAACGTGAAGGCGATCCCACAAGTTATCATCATCGCTAGGAGGAAACCAAAGAAGTCCTCCGGAGGGAAACGAGCTTCGGAGTCTCTACCGATCCAGTTGGTACAATTCAACAGCACTGTGACATTTTTGATCACAGTCCGATTGATGTAAGTGCCATTGGCAACGCACTCTTGACCACCTACGCCTTGAATCAGAGCCACAACACTTGGAAGTAAGGAGCTCAGACCCTCCCCGATGAAGTACCACATTAGGTAGGACTCCTTCAGGAGGGACATAAAGGGAGTGAATGTCACCGATGATGTGCAGTCTACCAGGGAGAGAAAGAACGCTAACACTAAAAGAGCAGTGCTGTGGAGTTTGTTATCCGTTGGCCAAACTGAATAAGAGTCCCAGAAGATGATCAGCAAGAAGGAAGCAATGCAGCCAAGGGTCACAATGATGAACACTGTGGGTATTTCAATTCGTTTCTCCGTCGCCAGGAAGTAGTTCAACAGCGAAAAGGTCAGCGGGCCGATGTTGGCCAGTTGGATGATGACAGTCAAATACGAGGTCAAGTTGTAATTCTCGGGGATGTTGAGCGAGACTAGTAGTGGGAGCTCTACCCAAAGCCCATTGATGGCAATCCAGGCTCCTGTCCCGAAAAGCACAGTCATCACAATAACTGGGATACGGACTTTGAGAGGGCTTTTGGACGACTCCATTACTGCTTTGGTGGTTGCAAGGAGGGGTGAACGCTCTTCAACCATCTACCTTAATAACTAAACATCTTCTATGAGAGATGAAAGGTTCCCAACTGTAGTCTGTCTACAAATCAATGAGAAAGTAAAAAATGTTTTCAATGCAATGATTAGTTGATTTGCATGCACTGGACCTGTTTGGTAGTATTCTCACTGGTGTATCTCAACATGCATAAAAATAACAAACCTGTTAAAATTTGGGCTCGATTGGTTATTGAAGTTGATAATAAATGAAAACAAATAAAAATGTTGCACAACTTTACTTTGTTTGTGTGCTTTCACTAGAATAGAATGCTTAAAATAATCAACAGACTTCAGGTTGGTTCTTCCTGAACTGAAGTCTTTTTATTTACATCAGTGTTTGTCAATTTCATCTTACACTTCATAATTAATTCAATTCAATACACTTTATTTCCAGGACCAGTTGAGGTTGGTAGTGAATAATTTAATGTACATGTAATTTGTATTGATTTTACTTTTTTGTAGGCCTAGTGTAGTTAAAATGCTCCCGTGAGCGAGCCTTATGGTTTATGCTCCCTGGGTGTACACCTCCCTGTAGAGTATAATCCGTAAACTTACCCCCTTACCCCAAACAAATATATTGATAAAAGTTGATTTGGTAAAGTTACATTATTGATACTTACTAATCAATGAGGTCGCCGATCGAGGATATCACATTTCCAGTTTTCTCATCAACTCTTGAGGGCGCTTCGCTACCAGTGCCTTAAAAAGGCCGTGTCCGAAACGACGACTTCGGCTACAGCCACGGACGTCTAGATCAGCGCGTCTACCAATGTTGAAGAATAGGCAGACGCGCGCGATCTAGCCGTAGCTGGTAGCCGAAGTCGTCGTTTCGGACACGGCCAATTTTTCGTATGAACTTTTCGGCAGGGACGTGTGCGGGAGCGGGGGAGTGAGGGCTAAGCTTTATCAGCTGAATGCACCAGCAAACCACCGAAAACTCTATTTGTTACGCTAACAAGTACGGTAAGTACAGTGCACTTTTACTTATTAAAGCAATATTGAGTGGACATTGGTAATGTTTACTTTAGTTGGGACGAGCTTGGCGCACATTTTTGTGTTTACAACATTAACACTAACACTAAACAGGAAGGAGGGAATGTATCTCATATAATCCTGGTGTCATGTGATGTGGGAGGCCGGTCATCTCGCCACCTAGCAAGCTCGCCACCAACAAAGTCGCCCCCTGCAAAGTCTCCCCCTAACCGGCTCGCCCCGAGTTGTTACAAAGTCGCCCCCGACAATGTCGCCCCCAAACAGTGTCGCCCCCTAGCAAAGTCGCCCCCTGACAATGTCGCCCCCAGCCAATGTCGCCCCTAGCAAAGTCGCCCCCAGAAAATAGTTAAGGATTCTTTCGGTAATATAATGGCTTAATTATTGTATCGGAAAGAATATAAAGTAAAGCCTACTTAGTTACTGTTAGGGTTAGGGTTAGGGTTAATGACCAGGAAACCTGTATTAAATTTAACATTTACAGAGTAGATTGTCAATAGATAGGCCCTAGTAATTAGACCTTCCACAAGCACATTACTTCATACGGAATTTTTTCTGAAAATGTTTTAACTATATTTTTTTACCATAATTATTGTAGCCTTAATTATTTTCCAAACAACATCTGGGGGCGACTTTGCTAGGGGGCGACATTGGCTGGGGGCGACATTGTCAGGGGGCGACTTTGCTAGGGGGCGACATTGCCAGGGGGCGACTTTGTTTCAACCCGGGGCGAGCCGGGTAGGGGACGACTTTGTTTCAACCCGGGGCGAGCCGGGTAGGGGGCAACTTTGCAGGGGGCGACTTTGTTGGTGGCGAGCTTGTCAGGTGGCGAGATGACCAGCATTCGTCATGTGTTCTCAGTTTGATTTACGATAACAGGAAAATTGCGGTCCTACTACTTACTGTCAACTCGCCGACTTGCCGTCAACTCGCCGTCAACTCATTTAATTTACATGAAAAATCTATAAAAGGAGCACGGAAGTGTTAAGTCTGGGTTAAACTACATATTTCTCATGGTTTTCGGTAAAAATCCATTCACAAAAACGACTTTGTGCATGTTGTGTTGATAACAAAAAGTACCAACCACTGACATCTTAGGCCAAGACTAATCAATGTGAAAAAGCAAGATGGCGACCGACGGTTTTGCTGCTTCGAGATAATTTTTTCACAAGATAAAAACTCATTTTTATTCCGAAATATTACCTAAAACTTACGCGAATTCTCTTTGGGCTGATACTTTACAGTTCTATGCTTCTTTTGCTGATTTTAAATGTACATGTATATTGAAGGATTGACGGTGCAAGTGAGTTGACGGCGAGTTGACGGCAAGTAGTAGGACCCGAAAATTGTTCACAATCAAAAACTAAATGGGTTTTTTTCAAATCATCTATCCAATTTTTTAACAATAACCAGATAACACTTACACTTCATGGTGTGTTGAAATTTTTAAAGTTTTGGTTTTACGTTGCGAGAGAAAGTCTGCCATTAACAGTGCTTATGCTAGTTGCGATAACGTAACCCTTCTCCCGACGGCCGCCAGGCCGGAGGGTTACGAGTTTGTTTCGAGCGGAAACGGTTGATCTGGTCCAACGAATCCAACACGTACAATTTCGACAGCTAGTTACCAGATTTGTCCCCTTACCACTTTCAAAAATCATGACACAAATTCTGAGGGTCGATAACATGTGACGCTATGATACATTTCGTTTCATGATGAGGGCTTTTTGGCCAAAACTTTGATAACTCCCAAACTGAATGCGTCAGCAAACTAATATTTTTGAGTTATTCATTTGGTATGATGATGTATCACTCATGAATCACCACTTCACTTTCTTACAGGCAGAGACTCTAACCTCTTTTATTTCATTGAGAAGATCCAAGCTTTCTCTTTCCAATGATTGTAAGCTTGGATAATGAGGATGAACATGGAGTGGACAAAGCTGCAGCTTTATTAAACAACAATAATGGCCTTTGTGCTCATGATGGGAGTGCTTGTTGTGTTAAAGGAACACGTTGCCTTGGATCGGTCGAGTTGGTCTTTGAAAGCGTTCTGTAACCGTTTGTTATAAAATCGGTATGGTTAGAAAGATGTTGTAAAAGTAGAATACAATGATCTACACAAATATGCCTCGAAATTGCGTGGTTTTTGTTTTACCTCGTCGAAAAACACGGTCGGCCATTTATGGGAGTCAAAAATTTGACTCCCATAAATGGCCGACCGTGTTAGTTCGCGACGTAAAATGAAACCCGTGCAATTTTGAGTGATACTTGTGTGGATCATTATATTATTTGACTTTTAAAACATCTGTCTAACCATATACATTTCATAACAAACGGTTTCAAACGCTTTTCATGGACCAACTCGTCCGATCCAAGGCAATGTGTTCCTTTCACTTGGTCAACCAATTGGGGCACAAGCAGGGTTAGTTGCACCATGGAGGAAGGTTGAACCATTCCATGGGTGCACACATCACTGCACAGTTGACTAATGTTGCCATTGGAGATGAAAGGGTTTTTTCCAATACAAAGTCACCCACTTGCACACTGCTTTTATAGGCCTATCGAATGTAGAAGTCATAGTATGTCTATTGCTTTCATAGGGTGCGTTCAATAAGCTTCCCTGGGTCGACCCCGCGGTGCTCACTCGGGTGAGCCCCTGACAAGAGCTAATCGACCGATCACACTCGCCCTCTTGTGGTGACGGCATGCACCTCAGGTCACCCCCAAGTGACACACTCCACAAGCAGGGCACTGGGGGCTGACCCGGGTGAGCCCCGTCAAAGCTATTCGAACGGTCCGGGGCAGACCGGGGTCGACCCAGGGAAGCTAAACGAACGCACCCATAGGTTACTCCCTGGCAATAAGGTGATCAAGGCACATTTGGGTACTTTTTTCAAAATTTCCACAGATTTACATTAAACTTACAGGGTTTGAAGATAATGATAATGGAAAGCTTCCCTGCAAATATTACTTACTAAGGTTCTGTAGTTTTTGAGAAATGAGTTAGACAAGTCACAAATCAGTGAGACGGAAATTATTTTAGCAATGTAAAAACCCATTAACCAGTTGTGATGTTATACCACAACGGTAGCATATAACTTGTGAATACAATTTTACATGCTAAAACTGACACAAAAATTATTTGTTAGAAAATAGAATTAGCTGTTGCAAACAACTTACCAACCAAATGGACCGAGAGTATAAATGCAAAAAATAGTTAATGGCCTGACGTTTCGACCCTAGCAGAGTCAAGACCTAAAAGCTAGGATCACCTGTAGGTCATCACTTCAATCTTCATAATCACTCCATTTCTGACATGATTTTACAGGGCATAGAGGCACTAGGCAACCACAGAGAGACTGTTCATTAAGTAGGGAGAAACTCTGGATTAGACGCCTCCAGACCATTCAACCCCATGGTCTGAACATCCAAGAAGGAAACGACTAATAAACCTTTTGTTTTGTCATCTCCTTTTTTTCCCATAGCCTTTTAGCCTGAGCCTCATTCACTAATTAATTACTTTTTACCCCACCTCCCCACCCTTGATGTTGTCCTTTGTGTTTCCATCTTCTTGCTTGTGGTCAAGCCAGTCCCTTCCCTTCACCCCCCCCTTTTTGTCCCCCTATTCATTGTTTACCCCTGTTTTTTTCTGTATGCTTTCTAACCCCACTCATGTATTTCCACTTCACTGCTTATGTTTCACTTAGTTACCCGTTCATGTTTGTTGTGTTGTCATTTAGCCTTCAAGAAAGACTCTGCTAGGTTCAAAACGTCAGGCCATTAACTATTTTTTGCATTAAAAATTATTTGTATTACTCATTTTTCACAAAACCTACAGCACCGCAGTATAAAGTAAAATTTCAAGGGAATCTGTCTACTATCATTTATCTTCAAATCTGTTGACATTGTGTGTTGTGTTAAAGACACTGGATACTATTGGTAATTGTCACAGACTAATCTTCACCATGTTCACAGTTGGTGTATCTCAACATGCATAAAATAACAGTTGCAAGATATTAATGAAAGAAAAAAACATCCTTGTCGCACCATGGTCACACAAAGTTGTGTGCTTTCAAATGCTTGATATGATTTCAAGACCTCAAATTCTAAATCTGAGGTCTTGAAATCAAATCTGTGGAAAATTACTTCTTTCTCGAATACTTCGTCACTTCAGAGGAAGCCGTTTCTCACAATGTTTTATACTATCAACCTCTCCCTATTACTCGTTATCAAGAAGGGTTTTATGATAACAATTATTTTTAGTAATCACATGTACCAATAGTGTCCGCTGCCTTAAAACAGTCGCTTTATCTGCCTGTAGATTTGTAGCCGTGTTTCACCGTTACTGAGGCTGGAGTGATTATTTGCCGCAGACAGCAGATTGGTATGGCGGCTCGTATCTCGAAACGTAGGAGGTTCTCTGAGGGTAGTCAGTCATCGAAGGGGTCCTCAGGCAGTGATTCCAACGACGTGATGGACTTAACAGAGTTCCAGGAGTGGGAACCGAAAGATGTGGCTGATTATCTCACATCGAAAGGATTCGAAAGTGAAGCAACGTTGTTTAAAAGTTAGTATCCTTGAAGGGACATGTTGACCCCTTTACACACACATCACACGCGGCGCCGACTGTGCCACGCTCACCATTTTGGTGGTCAATAGGTTAAAGTGTAAACGCTGCGTCGCCTAAAATGCGAACTTCACTGAATAACGCATGGTGACTTTAGTCACCAAAATGGCGCATCAAAGATTATTCTGATGGTGACGTCAGATGACTTGGGTCAATTGCCCAAGGTTGGACGAGTTGGTCTATAAAAGCATTTGAAACTGTTTGTTGTAAAATGCAAAAGGTTAGAAAAAATGTTTGAAGAGTAGAATGAGTATAATGATCCACGATCCACAAAAATATGCCTTAAATTTTATGGGTTCTCTTTTTACTTTGTGAACTAACACGGTTGGCCAATTTATGGAGTCTGAAATTTGACTCAACAAATTGGCGTTTACCTTGTATTTGGAAAACTGGCAACTTCAAAGCATGTTTGTGTCGATACATCAATTACTTCTACTTTTAAAACATCTTTCTAACCATGCAATACATTTATAACAAACGTTATCAAATGCTTTTCATGGACCAACTCGGCCATCCAAGGCAATGTGTCCCTAAATGAGTATAATTTTTTGTCAATTTTGGGGAAGTGCGAGTTATACGCCGGGCGATTTATAGTCCGAAAAATTAAGATACAAGTCTCGACCGATGATTCTTCGATTACCTCAGTGAGGGCGCAGTTTTGGGCGTTAGAATCTGAAATTATACCTTTCTTTTTTACGAATTCAAATCTGTATTTTTGCATTATGCCTTTTTAAATAGAGCAAGAAATATCAGGAAAAGTTCTGGAGTACCTTACAGAGGATTTGCTTGACAAGAAAATTGGTGTGAGGTAAGATTAATCTTGAAAACTTTGCCAAACTTCAAGCATAAAGGCAGTGGACACTATTGGTAATTACTCAAAATAATAATTGTCATAAAACCTTTCTTGATTACCTGTAATGGGGAGAGGGTGATAGTAAGTATAGAACCTTCTGAGAAACAGCTCCCTCTGAAGTGATGTAGTTTTTGAGAAAGAAGTAATTTTTTCATGTATTTGATTTTGACACCTCAGATTTAGAACTTGAGGTCTCGAAATCAAGCATCTGAAAGCACACAACTTCGGGTGACCATGGTGCGACAAGGTTGTTTTTTTCTTTCACCAATATTTCGCAAATTCGAGGACCGATTGAGCTCAAATTTTCACAGGTTTGTTATTTTATGCATATGTTGAGTGTGAAGACTAGTCTTTGACAATTACCAATAGTGTCCAGTGTCTTTAAATGGAAGCTTACTTGTTCCAAAGTCGGTTTGTACTGTCGCCATAATCTAGTGCTTCCAACTCTCCCTGATTCATGAGTAGTTCCCCTTAGAGTTCCCCTGTTGGGTGTCATGGCCAAGTGGTTAAGAGCATCAAATTCAAGTTCTGGGCCCAATTTCATAGAGCTGCTAAGCACAACAATTTGCTTAGCATGAAATTTCTTCCTTGATAAAAACAAAATTTCCATGTGTTGCATATTGCTTTTTACTGGTATTCAGCTGTTGTTTGCTTATCCTGAAAATCACGTGGAATTTTGGTTGGTAATACTGTTTTTATCAAGGAAGAAATTTTATGCTAAGTAAAGTGTTGTGCTTAGCAGCTCTATGAAATTGGGCACAGGTGCTAAGTTTCCAGAGTGTGGGTTCGAATCCCGGTCGTGACACTTGTGTCTTTGAGCAAGATACTTCTCTTCACCCAGGGGTATAAATGGGTACATGCAAGGGTAGAGGTTGATATTGTGAATGAAAAAGCCTTTGGAGCAATATAAACTGTTGCCCAGGTTGTATACTCCCAAAGGAGCTAAGAAACATTAAAGGGGATGTTATTGGCCCAATTACCAGGGCATGTTATTGGCCCAATTACCAGGGCATGTTATTGGCCCAATTACCAGGGCATGTTATTGGCCCAATGACCAGGGCACTAATGTAAAGCGCAGTGATACGGATTTGGGTACTTTTTGAAACACAAGACACAATGTACCCAGATTGTCATTAAACTGATACTATTTGAAGATAATAATATTTGAAAGCTTACCTCAAAATATTACTAGCTGGGGTGCTGTAGTTTTAGAAAAATTGGTAAAACAATCAAAACAATGTCACGAAAATACGTTTTGAAAGCTAAAATAATTGTTGTCTTTAGAGAGGAAAATTATTTTTTTAAACTGCCTTTAGACACTGCTCTAGAATTGCAAGGGGCGTGGGTTCAACTGGAGTAATATGCCTGTGCTATATTTTCACAGAACTCGGGGAAAGTACTGAGTATACAGTGCTAACATACATTGGTGTATGGGTAAAAACCAAAAGTAGTATTCTTTATCCCCGATGCAAATTTAACATCTATTATAGGTCGTTGCGGTATCTGCTGCCAAAACATAGGATCCGAACTGCCTCTAGCTACCGGGCAATCTCGGTAGGCTAGTTGGTAAGACACTGCTCTACAATCGCAAGGGTCGTGGGTTTGTTTGAATCCCACCCGAGTAACATGCCTGTGATATTTTTTCACAGGACTCAGGAAAGTACTGAGTATACAGTGCTAACACACATGGGTAAAAACCAAAATTAATATGACTTGTATTACTCATTTCTCAAACACTACTTCAATAATAGGAAGTGTTGAACAGGAAATGTGTACAGTGTGTCTTAGTCATGCATTCCACATAAATGTGCATTCTGCCCAAATCACACGAATGATGTCATATGTGTATTGCTGCAACATGTATTTAAAAAAAAAAAGCAGTTTATAAGACTGATATCGACTGGATTTGTTTAACCTTTTTTTCTAATTGAATATATATGTTTTTTTGAAATATTTAAATATTTTTAGGAGTGTCGGCAAGCGTCTGGAACTGTTAAAAGAGTTCAAGGAGCTAAAAACACTGACGGACAATCATAAGCCAAGGGTTTTTCAAGATTCCTTGAAGGTTTGTAACTAACAGTTAAAAGTTCAGTATAAAAAAAAACAGAACAAGAAAAGCTTCATAAGAGATGCTAAATTTGCATCGGGATAAAGAATATTAATTTTGGTTTTTACCCATACACCGAGGTGTGTTAGCACTGTATACTCAGTACTTTCTAGAATTGCAAGGGTCTTGGGTTCGAATCCCACCCGAGTATACAGTGCTTACACACATCGGTGTATGGGTAAAAACTAAAATTAAGAAAAGCTTTCTTTGTCAATCTGTCTCCATGATAAGAAGTATCAGGCTACAGTTGCCTTGAACTCTATTGCCCCTAGATTTGGTCTTGTTCCCCTTTAAACGTTTCCTGTTAGACTTAAAAAAAAATTTATGGTAATTGCATCACCTAAATCGCCATACTATAAGATATCACACAAGCGGGAGTGAAATACGAAGAAATATAGCGCTTCTGCGTCCCATATCCAACGAGGCCAGAGGTCGAGTTTGATGTGGGACGCAGACGCGACATTTTCTGTATTTCCACGAGCGCGTGTGTGATAACATAATTATCTTCAAGCAAACTTTGCGCGTGACATAGAACACACAGCACGCAGGTAGTGATATAAGCCGTGCAATATATGTTTTTGTCACCACTCCATTCTGCGAATCTGATTGGAGGATTAGCGCGTACTTGAAGATAATTCAAGTTATCACACAAGTGGGAGTTGAATACGAAAAAAATATAGCTTCTGCGTCCCATATCCAATGAGGCCGGAGGCCGAGTTTGGTATTGGACAAAGACGCACTATATTTTTCTGCATTTCCACAAGCCTGCGCGTGATAACGTATTTATCTTTAAAGCAAACTTGGCGAGTGACATAGAACACACAAGACGCAGGTAGTGATATTGGCCGTGCAATATAGGTTTTATATCAACACTCCATTCTGCAAATCTGATTGGAGGGTAAGCGCGTACTTGAAGATAAATATTATGATTTCCTAATCTATGTTTCTGGCAGGTGTTCAACGATCCAATTCATGGTCACATTGACGTTCACCCGCTGTGCGTCCACATCATCGACACCCAACAGTTCCAGAGGTTACGCTACCTCAAGCAGCTAGGTTCCTGCTATCTAGTCTTCCCTGGAGCCGCTCATAATAGGTTTGAGCATTCATTAGGGTAAGGACATTTGGAATTACCAGCTGAATAGAAGACTAGTCTTGTGTGTTCTTTTGTATTAAAGGGTTTGGGTACTTTTTAAAGGACACAAAACACAATGTCCACAGATTGACATCAAATGTACATGGTTTGAAGATAATGACGGTTGAAAGCTTCCCTTAAAATATAACTTGCTTAGGTCACTTGCTCTAGTTTTTGAGAAATGAGTAAAACAAGTCACGAAAACAATTTGTATCTAATATTTTAAGGGAAGCTTTCTACTATCAATATCTTCAAATTGTGTAAGGTAAATCTGAGGACACGTTTCCCAAACCCTTTAAACAAAAACGTAATAGATCTTTGTGGTTCGCCTTTTTTTTTGGGGGGGGGGGAATCTCGTAAATTTACTGTGATAAATATTGTACAAACAATCTTGCCAGGCTGCAATTTTATGTAAAAAGGAACATTCTGGTGGTAACTCTACCAGTAGAGATCTTTTAATGCGCCGTATTTTTGGTCGCGTGAGGGCGCAATCAAGAATATGTTTATCACTTCCAGGGGTATATGCGATTTGTCGTGCACTGTTTTAATAGGCGTTCTGTCAATTTTGTTGTGCTGTAGTTTTAAGTTGATTTTGAGGTGGGTTTTATTGGCTCCTTTAAATGTCTTATTGTCGGTGATGTATTTGATGTCTGTGTTGTTAATGTGTTCCAGTCTTTAATAACTGTTCTGGGTATGAATGAATATACCCCTGGAAGTGATTGAGAGCACCCTCACGCGTGTGACTTCATCTGGAATCACCTCTTCTACTGTTTTCAATGATGTTGTCACAGAATAATGTTTTGAAATCAAGGCAGTTAAATTATCAAGAACCAGGCCTCGGTGGGCTTAAACCACTAGTTTAAAACCTCTTCACCACACATTGATTCCCTTTTACACATAGTGTTAATGCAAACCTCTCTTAGTTATACTTCCACTTTGCAAAGTTTCAAATCTTACTTAACATAAATTTCTCTCAACAACAGTGTAAGTCACTTAGCTGGAACTTTAGTCAGAGCACTACAGAAGAGACAGCCAGAGCTCAACATAACTGAGAAAGATGTTCTCTGTGTACAGATCGCTGGCCTGTGTCACGATTTAGGTGAGAAGATTATTACAAAACTCTCGTACTTGTATCTTGCCCTGCCTTTCAGTTCTGTTACTCTTGTTCGAATCCCACCTCTCAGCTTTCAATTCTGTTACTCTGGTCACTGGGCCTTTTCATTATTTAAACCTTCTCAGCTCCCTGGGGAGTATACAGCCTGTGCCGCCAAATATCTAACGCACTAAGCTCTTCAATCATAAGAAACATCTCTGCCCTCACTGGTACCCATTTTACCCCTGGGTGGAGAGAAGCAATTACAGTTAAGTGTCTTGCTCATGGACACAAGTATCACGACCAGGACTCAAACCCACACTCTGCTAAACAGAAACACCAGGGGCCAATTTCATAGAGCTGCTTAAGCAAAAATTTTGCTTAAGCACGAAAACAGCTCGCTTATTTTACACATGTTACTGGCCAAAATGTTATGTCATATACATTGATTGTGACTGGTAATTAGCTGTTGTTAACTTAGCAAAACAATTGAGTCGAGTCTTGGCAGGTAATCTGATTTTACTAAGCAAGGATTTTTTTGCTTAAGCGAAATTTTGTGCTTAAGCAGCTCTATGAAATTGGGCCCACAGCTTGAGTTCGGTGCTCTTACTTGCTCGGCTACGACACCCCCACAAAGAAATTGAACACAATGACATACAATACACCAAACATGCTTGAATCTTTGGATATTTTCTTTGGTTTTGTGGCTTCAGTGAACCTTAATAGGTCAACTATTATTGTGTTTGAAACATTTGTTTATCTTTCTTCTTTTTTTTACGCCCATCGTAGTTCAGTCCTTGTTCACACATGTTTGACAACCTCTTGTATACCATGTGAGAACAATTTGAGAGCAGCCAAAATCAGTTGGACTATACTGGGATACTACCTCCACAGGTTAACTATTATTATTATTGAAACTTTTTTTCCCCTTTTTTTTTTCCCGCGATCATTCAGGCCACGGCCCTTTTTCACACATGTTTGACAACCTCTTTATTCCGGCAGTTAGACCAAACTACGAATGGGCGGTAAGTCAGCTTAGATCTTTATAACAAATACTAACAATTTATTCATTTGTATTGCGCCCATTCCATAAAATGTACACAAGTGCATAACAAAATAATAATCAAATTATTAACATTTCACAACAGGAAAATATAAATGAAAATACAATAACCTTACAGGACTACTCAAAGAGTTAAATGGCAAAATATTAATTGCTATTTTTAAGATGTACTTTGACCCTTTCAGCTTATGCTGCTTTTAATTATGTTGTCTATATACCAGTGTAAAAACAATTTAAAAAAGAAGCGAACATGCCTGTTTGTCTGTTCCCAATGAACCTCCTCGCAGTGAAAACTACTTCCTTTTGTTTCATAAATCTTGACAGCATGAGCAAGCTTCAGTGGATATGTTTGATTACCTGATTGAAGCCAATCAACTCAAGGAGGTCTTTGCGGAGTTTGGTCTTGACGATCAGGATATCAGCTTCATCAAAGAGCAGATAGCTGGACCACTGACAGGAAAGAAGGTAAAAGAAGGAAACTGAGTTGAAGAGAATAACTCTAAATAAACATAAATATTGTGTTTTGTGTCATACAAAAAGTACCCAAACCCTTTAAGGGCAGAAATCGATTACTCTTCATTCATGTAATTCTGACCCAAGGAAACAAACCTCACATACTTATTTTTTTTTAAATTTTAACCTCACCCCACTGTAGACGGAATGGCCGTACCGTGGACGACCGAAAGACAAAAGTTTCCTTTATGAGATCGTTGCCAATAAGCGCAATGGTATCGATGTTGACAAGTGGGACTACTTCCTAAGAGACTGTCATAACCTCGGCATCACCACCAGCTTTGACTGCCACCGCTTCATGAAGTTCTCCCGCGTTATTGAAGTGGATGGCAAGAAACAGATCTGTGCAAGGGATAAGGTTTGTTATACAGGGATGTGATTCCTCTGTTTTTAATTGAAATTCATTTTCTCTCTTTTTTTTTGCCCTAAATAAAGAAATTCTAGGTTTTTGTTTTTGAAGATCAAATTCTAAAAGAAACGGAGATATAATCATTTAATAATGCCCTTGATTGTAGAGTAGGGCTTTTAAAACCAAGGATAAATGTTAATAATTTGGCTTCAGTGCATTTCATGCTCGCAAGTTTTTGAGCTCGCATGCTTTCGCGCTTTGCGCTCAGAATTCTGTTTTTCTTCACATCCCCCGGTTATAGGAGCTGCCATTGTTTATCCAAGTTGCCAGACACAACGTCATGAAGGCCAATTTAAAGGTTTGGGCTACAATCAATTATTTGTCCAGCGGTCGTTGCCACCTACTCCTCGGACTGAAACAGGGTTACCCACTTTACAGTCCATACGGATGTAGGCTTGGGTTGGGTATCATCAGTCCAAAGCCTGACTGGTAGAGCAGAATGCACTACCTCCCACACTTTCACAAAGCAACCATGGTTGTGTATCTTGCTTAAGGACACAAGTGTCACGACCGTGATTCGAACCGACACTTTGCTGATCAATCACCACAACCTGATGCGCTTTATAACCACTAGGCCATGACACGTAATATGCATTGCGCACACTTGTTTGTTATCAAAATCACAGTGTACAAGTGTATCTTAATGAACAATAGGCCAGAAAAGGTTGCATGTATCTTTACTCTTTCCATTGTGTCACATCCTGTATGAGACAAGTTGGACTCTAACAACAGACACTATACAAGTGTTGGTTAGACTCAGTTTTTCATTCACAATACTTTGTGCCCGGATTGTGGGGGTTTTCCGACTCAAATCGGATTCATCAAAAATTTGCAGAAAATTTGTTGACAGAGTTACACTAGTGTTAAATGAACATTACAGGGCTGGTTTTTGCTAACAAAACACTTTTTTACATGTAATCAACCATATACATAAACTGACAAACCTGTAGAAGTTTGAGATCGATCGGCCATCTAGGTCACGAGAAAATTATGAAAAACTTTTTACACATTTTGCATGACATTGATTTTATAAAAAAAATGAATAAAATGCCCACTGAGCGATAAACTCAAAACAGGAAATTAGTTTCATTTATTTCTCATCAAATTTGACATTTCAGACAATCATCATCGTTAGAACGTGTAAGTGTTATGTGAATCTGTGATCTTCAACAAGATATTTTCTTACCAAATCTGTAATGTTCCTTTAACTACTTTTTCAGTGATGAACAACACATTTATATAACCAACCTGGTTGGCATGATGGTCATCATCAACCTTCAATATTAAGCCAACTGTTTTCATGAATTGTCTTTTTGTTTGCTGTTTTTTAGGAGGTTGGGAACTTGTATGATATGTTTCACACAAGGAACAGTCTTCATCGTAGAGCCTACCAACACAAAGTAACTAAGATCATTGAAACCATGTGAGTATTCAATCCATCTTAAAGGGACGCTGCAGTGAATTAAAATCAAACAGTTCATTTTGCTGTCATTTATTTCTGATATATGTATTGAACCTCAATAAAATGTGTTTTGTTTTTTCCCCCGACATATTTCACTTGCGTAATTAGCGAATAAGTCATACCCCCCCCCCTTTTTGTGGATTGTTACCACCCCCTACCATTGACGTTACGTCGGGAATTCAAACATATCGTCGGCAAAAAGAGTCTGGTCCCTAACTACACGCGCCTAGGTACCAGGCCACACAGTGCACACGTCTCTACATGCACGCAGCCAGGGGGCCCGACGGCTCGGGTTCCCGACATGACGTCACGTTTATGCCCCTTTTAGGGGCGGGGTGGGTTCCCCTAATCTCTTGAAAACCATTTTTAAAACACTTGCACATTTAATAACAAATTAAAAAAAATATTTCTGGTTTAAAAAGTCATGTTTAATCGTTTAATATTTTTTTTAAACACTGCAGCCACCCTTTAATAATAATCATAATAATAATAATAAAAATAACAACAATAATAATAAAACAGAATTTGTACTGGCAATATAAATAAACATTCTTCAAAGCGCTTATAGGGAGGGTACATGCTTGGTAAATGTCAAAGACCAGTCTTCTTACTTGGTGTATCCCAACATAATCCAAAATAACAAGCCTGTGAAAATTTGAGCTAAATTGGTCATCAAAGTTGCGAGAAAATGATGAGAGAAAAAACACCCTTGTTGGATGATTTTGTGTGCTTTCAGCTAGGAATAAAAGACTTCTGGCTAGAAGTCATTTATTATTTTAGTGAGAAGCTGCCTCTTTCGCAAAATCAATGCTTCTCCAGAGGGAGTCATTTCTCACAATGTTTCATACTATCAACAGCTCACCAAGTCAGTTTTTAAGTTAATATTTGTTTTGAGTAATTACCAAACGTGTACCTTCCCTTTAAAGCCTCTGGACACTTTCAGAACAAATTTTTTTTTTAAGTTCACATATTTACAAATAACTTACAGGGTTTACAGAAGGTGAAAGACTTGTCATGAAATATTATTCCATTGAACGCTTTACTCTTTGAGAAAACATAAAAACAATTATCAATTTGCGATATCGAGCTTTATGGATTTATTTTAAACACATGCCATGACACGGCGAAACAGGTGGGTTTTCCCATTATTTTCTCCCGACTCAGATGACCAATTGAGCCTAAATTT
The DNA here is from genome assembly GCF_902459465.1 of Asterias rubens. Lineage (NCBI taxonomy): Eukaryota > Metazoa > Echinodermata > Asteroidea > Forcipulatida > Asteriidae > Asterias > Asterias rubens. The sequence continues at coordinate 16,516,958 of NC_047065.1, read as the reverse complement.
TCACAGGTTTGTTATTTTATATATAGGTTGTGATACAAGAAGTTTGGGCCTTTGGACAATACTGTTTACCGAAAGTGTCCAATGGCTTTAACAGCCTTTAAATGTCTTTACCTAAGCACGGACAAAGGCGAGACTCTTTTTTTTTTTCTTTTTTTTTTGAGATCAAGATTTGCAGTGGCCCCAACAGTGTTGAATTTTGTAGTGTATCAAACAGTTTGGTGTCTTGTCCATCATTAACGGATTTAGGCAGAAAAAAAACAACCTAGATTCACTATCTGTATGGTGTATGATCTTTTCTGAAAAACTTTAAATAAAATATGAATGATTTATTGTTTACTTTCTTGGTAGGATTGTGGAGGCACTTGCAAAGGCCAACGACCACTTTTTGGTTAAGGGAAAGAATGGGTGAGTACTAAAAATATGAGCTGATACGAGTAATAATAATATTAATAACTAGACATTAGGTGTTTGTGAACAAAGACAAAGCTGTTCCGTGTTCTTTTGCTTTGATTATGTGTTAAAATTACCAAGGAGTCTATAACTGAAAAAAAGTTTGAAAAATACTGTACAGTGTCTTGAGTTACGATGCCACTTCATGGGGTCACGGTAACCTAAGGCTAATCTCTAACGCCCAAGGAGTCTGTAACTGAAAAAAATTAGAAAATCTGTTGTGTAGTTCTTGAGATATGGTGCCACTTCTGGTTGACCCGGAAGTAGAGGTCAACTTGGGGTCATGGATTTTCAAAGTTTATTTGTAATGCCTTAGGAGGATAAAACTGAACAAACAGGATTGAAAATCGGTTGTATAGTACTTGGCGTATGGTTCCACTTCCGGTTCACCCGGACGTAGAGGCCAACCAACATGGGGTCACGAGTTTTCACAGTAAATATTAATGTCAAGGAGTCTGTAAGTGAAAACAAATTGAAAATCGGTTGAGTAGTTCTTGAGATATGGTCCCACTTCCGGTTGACCCGGAAGTAGAGGTCAAATTGAGGTCACGGTTTTTCCAAGTTTTTCTCCTATCCCCAAGGAGTCTTATAACTACAAACAGTCGACATTATTAAAGAAGAATGTCGTCTTCCTGTGATAATTTATCTCGGAATGTCGACATCTTAAAAGTAGGATGTCGTCTTCCTGTGATAATTTATCTCGCGATGTCGACATCCTAAAAGTAGGATGTCGTCTTGCTGTGATAATTTATCTCGGTATGTCGACATCCTAAACGTCAGTTGTCATCTTCCTGTGATAATTTAGCTCGGGAAGTCCACATTCTAAAAGAATAGTACAATTTAATATGCAAATATGGGTCACGTGGTTAATTAATGACGAATAAAAAAAATAAATTGGTCGGTGGTTTGATGTTTGATCTAGTACAAGTTGATTTCACAGAACTCTTAACCACCAAACTCTGTGCTTATGATCACCATTTTTCACTTACTGTGTTTTTTAACATCATCGTGTCATGCATGCACACAGGTTATGTTGGGCTTACAATTGAGAAAAAGAAACGGCAACATTATCGATATAAGTAGGGTTGATGTCGTCAAAAACCCCTATCTAATTACGCACGTTCGTTTTAACGAAACCCATGCACAGAGTAATTGGCCCAGAACGCGGTTAGAAAAACAAGGACAGATTTAATGCACGTTCTAACGAAAATCCTAAATGTCCGTTCTTTGTGCGTGTACTGAGTAATGTGTCTAGAACACGGGTAGGAAACAAAATAGTATAGACTCCTCTCAAGAAGTCAACAACTCATAGAGGTACATACTGTGTTGTATTACCAAAGAGAATATTTCACGATTACATGAAAGTGACTGCATCAAGTTTACAAATTAAAAATTCAAATAAAGACCACGTGGTTAATTAATTAAGAATTTTAACACTTTTTTGTTACAGTAAAGCTTATGTTCTAAGCTTCAATTTGATATCTGATTTAACTCTTTTATCCTTATACTTTAGGAGATGGGGCCTAAACAAAAACGCTGTACAAACGCTATGGGGTTTTAGGCGGAAACAAAGAATAATAATAATAATAATAATAATAATAATAATAAAAATCTCGACGAAAACAACAGCTGTTCCGACTGGATCGGAACAGCTAATAATATAAATAGTGGCTTCTTATATAGCACGCATACTTGTCACTCAGTTAGGCTAAAGGGTGCTTTGAACACACAGTAATTTCCTGCAAGGTATGTGGGACTATGTTCGAGTTATGAGACCTACTCCTTTTACATAAGCACCATGTAATGAATACAAGATGCCTTTGGACAATATGCTGTCAATCAAACTAGAAACACCAGGGCGAACCCCTCCTCTTTTCGATAAGTGCACTGGGGTCTTTTTACGTGCGTTACACAATACTCGGGACCAACGGCTTAATGTCCCATCGGAAGGACAAATCAATGGTTAAGTGTTTTGCTTAAGGACACAAGTATCACGACTGGGACTCAAACCCCCTACTCTGCTGATCAGAAACACCAGCTCGGCCATGGCACTTACACAAAGTCCTAGACCAATACTGAGACCTTCTTGTGAGGCCCAAACCGAGACTGACACCTCAACGTCCGAGACTGAGACCGATATGGAAACCTTCCCATGAGGCTTGTCATGGCCGAGCAGATGAGAGCACCTGACTCAAACTCTGCTTTTTTTGTCCAGCAGTAGAGTGTGGAACTCTCTGCCAAACCACATAAAAACTGCCAGGACTGAAAATCAGTTCAAATCTCTTTTATTCAAGTAATCCTCAATATATTTGGTTACCATTGACACCCTCTAAAGACCAGTCTTCTCAATTGGTCGTCGAAGTTGCGAGATAATAATGATAGAAAAAAAAACCTTGTCACACTAAGTTGTGTGCTTTCAAATGCTTGATTTCGAGACCTCAAATTCTAAATCTGAGGTCTCAAAATCAAATTCGTGGAAAATTGCTTCTTTCTCAAAAACTACGTCACTTCAGAGGGAGCTGTTTCTCAGCAATCACCATTACTCGTATTCAAGAAAGGTTTTATAATAATAATTATTTTGAGTAATTACCAATAGTGTCCACTGCCTTTAAGTGCTGCGAGACTATTTAGTGTGAAAAGCTGTTAAAAAGCTGGGTATAACTATCATTTGTATTATTATTATTAAAGAAATAAGCTGAAGATGTCGGAAGCGATTGATGACATGGTAGCGTACACAAAGCTGACTGATGACATCACCCTTCAGATCATGCGATCTGATGACCCAAACCTTGAGGAGTCAAGACGTATCCTGGAGTTGGTCCAGAAACGTCAACTCTACAAATGCATCGGTCAGACCCAGCCCCCTGATGGCACTGTTCTTGACAGGGTAACAACTGAAATGTCTTTGTTTGTCTGATATTGAATGCCCTGTATTTTTGACCAAGTGAGGGCGCTCGTTAACATATTTGTAAGACAGGGGTGTAATCATTCATACCCAAAACCGTTATTCATAAATACCTCAGACAGTTTCGCTATTCCTATTGGAGGAGAGTGCATCACGTGGGTGTGTATAAACCTTTGTTTATGACCAGTAAAAATTGTTGAAACATGGGAGGTTGCACCTGTGCTTATGCTTATTAAAGACAGTTTCTTCATTCCTATTGGTCGAGAGCATCGGCCGGGACAGTTGTGCCACATCACGCGACGCGCACACCATTCCCTTATAAGGAGTTGTTTACCCGAGGGCGGCGGAGGGCCTTACCATTTCATAACTGGAGGGGTATTGTGTTGAAAGAAATCAGTGAACAATTATAATTTTTGCATTTATTTTACTTTTTGACCAAATGAATCGGTTTTTCAATTAGTGGTTGAAACCTGCCGAGGCCTGGTTCTTGATAATTTACCTCGACTTCGTCTCAGTAAAATTATCAAGAACCAGGCCTCGTTGGGATTAAACCACTAGTTTAAAACCTCTTCACCACACATTGATTCCCTTTTTAAAGACTGGAACACGTTACCACCACAGACACCATATCCACCACGCACACAAAGACCTTTATAATCCACCTCTAAAGCAAATACAACGCAACAAAAGTGACAGATCACCAATTAAGACTGTGCAGGATGCGTTGCCTATACCCCTAGGAAATGATCAAAATAGCATTGAGAATGCCCTCACACGGTCAAAAACACAGCTTATTGATTTGAATCGATTTATTTAGAAACATTCCATAGCAGTGGCTGGCCAAGATACAGTAGGGTGTTGTTGCCGAGCGGATAGTAGCACCAAACTCCAGAGTCCAGGTCGTGACACTTTTTATCCCCGAGCAAGACAATTTACTATAGTTGCTAAAAGCAGGAAGCACTTTACTTCTCTCCACCCAGGGGTAAATGGGTATGTGTGAGGGCAGAGATGGTTCTTGTGATTGGTTTAGCCGAGTAGCGCATATTTGTTTTGTTACACAAGCTGTATACTCCCCTAGGAGCTGAGATGGTTTATGGAATGATTTAAGGCCCGGTGACCAGGGGTAACAATGTTGGAAGCGCTTTGAGACTCCCCTTGGGGTGTGAAAAGCGCTATAAAAAACGGGGAATTGTTACTATTGTTATTATTATACAATTTTGTGTTCTTTTTGGGAAATTTGTCCTTAGGCCAGCATACCCAAGATGAAAGAGGAAATAGTCTGTGAGTTGGATCCTGATGTACTTGGTGGTACACCTCTCTCAGTGGGTCAACTAATCATCCATGTAAGTCCTCAGAATCCATCTTGGTAATAATAAAAAATAAAGTCATTCAGATTTTGTCAACTACTGACAAAAATCAGGTGTTCACGAGTGATGCTAACTATGAACGTCAAAAACTTTCAAATTGAATAATTATAATAGTGGCCCCTTATAATGCACACATGGCGCTGTTCCAGCAAAATATAAATTATTTACAGCAAAAACCCTGTAATTCGAGACCTGATGACATCATCATGACATCATTAAGTTTGTGCCGTCTTGATGTTAAATTTACAATGTGTGGTTCAGGAGTTGTGAATTTTCTCAAAAACAGCTTTTGTCGTGAATATGTAATGACCCCTGAGCGCAAACTGCGCCTCCAGTCTGAAGAGAGAGAGACAGAAATGTTTCGGGGATAGCGATATAATTGATGTATTCTGTTGAAAATAAGCTACTGATAAAATGAAACGGGTTGTGAAACAAGCATCAAACATCCTAGGGATAGACATCGATCTTGATGAAACTTGCAAAGATAAGGTTCTAGCTAAAGCAGAGGCAGTTGTATGTAACACCAACCATCCATTGAACAAATTTTTCATCAAACTAAGAAGTGGTAGGAGATGGCAGTCACTTCAATGCAAAACAAACCTCAACTCCTTCATACCTTCAGTCCATCTCCTCAATGAATGATCAGCCTCAGGCGTTTAATCACTTTGTTTACTTTCTGCTTAGATGTTGTTCAGTTGATTTCATTATGATTCCATTGTGGTTTATTACGTAGTTTTCTCATTAATTAATATTATTATTTATTTGCAAAAGTTTATTTTTGATTGTGTGTTATTAATTGATTTTACCTGTATGCATGTATGCAAAATGAATTTCCTCCATGGTAGGACCAACAAAGATTGAATTGAATTGTTATTGTTTTTATTAGGTCGTGGATTTAAACTATGGCATGGGAGGGCAGAACCCAATTGACCACGTCCGGTTCTACTCTAAGGAGAACCCCCAGCAGGCAGTCATGGTCAGGAAGAGTCAGGTAAGAACCAAGAAGAACCATCTTCTAACCAAGACAGTTTTCCGAGATGTTTGAAGCTTTGCATGATGTGGACAATAAGAAGTAACTTTAACTAGTGAACTTTCAGGTACAACCATGTGTAGATCCATGGAAGTGTCGTTGGTCGAGCGATTAAGAGCACTGAATTCAAACTCTGGTGTTTCTGATCAGCAGAGTGTGGGTTCGAATCCCCAGCGGTGACACTTGTGTCCTAGAGCCAGACACTTAACCATTGCTTCGTCCTTTGGATGGGACATAAAGCCGTTGGTTCCATGTGTTGTGAAACACATGTAAAAGAACCCAGTGCACTTATCGAAAGAGAAGGGATTCACTCCGGTGTTCCTGGCTGTGGCTGCACCTTGTAAACCCTTATAAGGTGCTAAACAATTGGATCTCAGAATTCATCACTGCAATAACCCATCTTTCTGAAAGTTTGTATATACTCAGCGCCTTGAGTACCTTGCTTGGTAGATACGTTCACTATATCAGACTATTTCAATAGTAATAATAATATTTAAAAAGTCTCTTTCGGGAGGAGTCTTGGCTCTGTAAAGAGCTGGGCCCAATTTCATGGCTCTGCTAACTATAAGAATCGGCCCATGTAGAATCAGGGAATTCAAGTGTATTTTACAAGCTAGTGGGTTATTATGGCATGCGTACTCCACGTTACTAGACATTCTCTGCTTACACAGCTAGCGCAGAAATTCGGCATTTGCAGGTAAGGGTAGGACGGTGATCTTAACTGCAGAATTCGATGGTAAGCAGAGCCATGAAATTAGCCCCTGGTGAACAATGACTTGCTTAGTCACCATGTACCACTATACAATTGTTGCACGCTGTGACGTGAAACTGTTGTTTTGTTATACCTTTGTATAATCATGGAGCAATAAACTAATTGTTATTCCTCTTCTCGAAGTTCTGTTGTCAAACATCTTCTATTTGTCTATCTTCAAACATTATTACGACGGACTATTCATTGTTCAATAAAGCAGACGAACAAGAAAAAGATTTCCCTTGAACCCGCGGTTGTTTCGTACACAGCGCGAAATCGACCAACGCTGGAAACGACCAAGGTGATGTTCACCGGTGTACATCACTTTTCATGTTACCCCACCCGTCGAGCCATGTAACATGCGTTTTTGTTGCGCGTCACATGATTGGTTCTCGACCAATGAAACTTCACAGTTTGTTACCAAGGTATAACGATTACATTTGAATTCCTCAGACTATAGAGACCGTTGCTATGTCAAATGGTTCAGGGCAAGCCTTTGTATAGCAACTTCCAGATGATCAAACCCTGGTACCATTGTGTCTTAAAAGCCATTCAGAAAAGTGTTCACCGTCTCTTACGTAACTAAAAAAAACCTCACCCCGAATCTTGTGACATAGCAATTATCTTGATAGTCCAAGGAATTCAAATTTAAGTGGTAACTTGCGATCAAGCACGTCATTGTATCAGACATTATTAAAATCTAACACCCAATGGCTTATTGAATGTTCAATTTATGTAACAATGCACACAGGTCTCTCAGATGCTTCCAGAGCGTTTTGCAGAGCAACATATACGAGTCTACTGCAAGTCAAGGGAAACGGAGGAAATAATAAAAGCAAGTAGATGCTTCCAGAGCTGGTGTTTGAAGAAAAAATATGCAGTCAAGGTATTCATTTTGGTTTTACCAATATACACAGATGTGTGTTAGCAATGTATACTCAGTACTTTCCCGAGCTCTGTTAAAAGGATTCTACTTGGGTGGGATTCAAACCCAAGAACTTTGCAATTCCAGAGCAGTATTATACTAACTAGACCACCAAGATTGCCCGGTAGCTAGAGGCAAGGTGTGTTAGCGACCAAGCTAGTTCCCAGCGGTGTATGATCTAACTGCAGCACTATTTCTTTTCTTGAGAATGCGTTGCTCGATCTTAAAGACACTGGACACTATTGGTAATTGTCAAAGACTAGTCTTCTCACCTGGTGTATCTCAACATATGCATAAAATAACAAACCTGTGAAAGTTTGAGCTCATTTAAGCTGAATTGGTCATCAAAGTTACAAGATATTAATGAAAGAAGAAAAAAAAGTAGAGCCATGAAATTAGGCCCAGACAGCCTAGAGCAAGTTTGAGTGAGCTCCGTGGTTAACTGAAGGTTGCCTATTTTAACTCGAACCCAGGCTGGTCTACCATTGGTTGACAACTGTGGATTTGGAGCCAGCCTCATGAGCATGGTTTCTTCCATGGTCCCTATGGCTTGTTGTTCCATACTAGCATGTGTAGAGCGCAGAGGGGAACCAGTGACACTATATTGAAAAGATGGAAGGCAAAAGAAGTGTTGAATACATGTACCGATGGTTGACTTAGCCTTCCAAACAAGTCATTCGAGTGAGTGCGTCACTGACTGCCATGTATATTGCTGGTCAGTAGTCAGCTAAAAGTACGCACCCAAACTTGCTACTAGTGTGCGATGTTTTGGACTAAGGGGCCATTCATAATAGTCAATTTATTTTTTTAACATGATAAAACTAAGAAGGAAATAAAGTACCACGCTGGTCTAGATTGTCGTCTGGCGCATAGCAGGTTTGTTCGCCGTCACTGAACAATGAATTAAAATGGGTCATAAGGGACCAAGGGTCTTAAGGGTAATATCAAACTAAAAACTGTTGTACAAAGTTTTATGCGCTTGCCAATTTCATTTCTGATTATAACTACAAAGTTGTTTGTTAAAGCCAGGAAATACTGATGGTGGAGTCCTTTAAATCTGCATCATTTGAGGCATTACTTTGTTCTCTAGTGCATAGAGTATATTGTGAAGTAAATCAATATTTAAAAAAACGAAATTTGGGGTGGGATCGTGGGTCGAAACAATTTCGGGGGGAAAAAATCAAAAGTTGTTTAACATTGACTATTATGAATGGCCCCTAACATAATATTTATCTGGATGTCATTGCAGGCGGGGAACGTGTTGGACCCGGAGTTGACGCCATTCAAGCCAGGTTTAGACAGCAGCCACTTAACTCCAGTGAAGAAATCCAGAACAAGGTTATCTATGTAAGTCTTCTACGACCAAGACATCGAAGAACTAGTAATAGGTCGAACTGCTCAGTCTCAGGGATACCGGGTTATAATAAGTGCTATTCACACGACATCAATTTAACTGGGGTCCATTGCTTAAAGGATTTGGGTACTTTTTCTAACACAAAACACAATGTCCACAGATTTACATTTAAATTGCACCATTTGAAGATAATAATAGTAGAAAGCATACCTCAAAATATCACTTGCTGAGGTGCTGTAGTTTTTGAGAAATTAGTAAAACATTGTCACGAATATGCGTTTTACATGCTAAAATAATTTTTGTCTCATGATCACTGAGACAAAAATTATTTTCATGACATTGTTTTACTATTTCTCAAAAACTACAGCACCTCAACCAGTAATATTTTTAGGGAAGCTTTGTACCATCATTATCTTCAAACCGTGTAAGTTTATTGTAAGTCTGTGGACATTTTGTTTTTTGCAACCGTGCGATAACTTAGCAATGGACTCTTGGTAAATTTGTCTGGTGTGAAAGGGGTAATAGCAATACATGTAGTTGGCGTTTCAGCTCTGTTTAGTACACTGAATCCAGGCAGTTTCCTCAGCTCAGCCTGCTGCCACTATAACCTATGTCACGTTCCCTGTGTGGTACAGCATTTCAGATTATACGTTCTTGTGATGGAAGAGGTCCGACTATTTTTATCCTCTGGCCTCATTACAAAGAAAATTACAAGTTGTGTTGGGCCTTTTCCAAACCTAGGGTTAGGTATCTGCTGCTTAGGCTTGGTCATTCAAATTTTAGTGATGTATTTTTGTCCTGAAAATCTGTGTAGGTGTTGAGATTATGACTGTTTAATCTTGATTTTTTTAATTTTTTTAAAGTTTTTTTTTGTCATTTATATTCTTAACAGCACATTTTAATCCCTTTTTTAAGTCGATTTTTAAATGAACTTATTTTTCAAACCGGAGGAACACCCAAAATGTTTTCTCAGGTATTTACCAATAACATCGCTCATGTGAAAGAGGTTAGGTTACCAGCCAATATACCATGTAATATTGTTTGTTATTCGTACCGCGCCAGTTTTTTATGAGGTGTGTGATTTCCAAAGATTTGTTTCCTGGTACCAGGATTTTCTCAAATCCTCCGAGCCTTCAAAATTCTCTTGAATGAAGTAAAGCAATCACCATTTAATCACCAAAGGGAGAAAACAAATATTATGCTGCATTAAAGACACTTGACACTATTGGTGATTGTCAAAAGACCAGTCTTCTCACTTGGTGTATCTCAACATTATGCATTAAATAACAAACCTGTGGAAATTTGAGCTCAATTGGTCGTCAAAGTTGTGAGATAATGTTGAAAGAAAAAACACCCTTGTCACACGAAGTTGTGTGCTTTCAGTTGCATCATCATGGGATGAGCTGACTTCCTAGTCGAGAACACAAGTAAAAAATGTCATCATATGATCCCGAGATAAATCATTTCAGATTGTGATTGTCATCTCAGGTTTACCGCAACTTGGATGGCACTTCCGGAGCTCCATACATTACATATTTTAAACAGATCCTTTTTAAATGTTTTAATATTTTTGTTCACAGTTGTTTTTAAACATTGCACAGTATGTGTAAAGTGTGCTATTAAAAACTAGGCCCAATATCATAGAGCTACAATAATCAGCTTTAGTATGACAAAATTGAATCATGCTCACAAGAATAAGGTTACTAACCCCCCATAAAGCACGCCACTTCCCGCTTATCATTTTTTTGAGCAGCAAATTATAAAGCTATATTTTCTGCTTAAGCAGCTCCATGAAATTTGGCCCATAAATACAATATTGTTAGGAAGTCCTGAGTTGGTATGACACTGCTTTAGAATTGCAAAGGTCGTGGGTTCGAATCCCACCCCAGTAAAATGCCTGTGATTTTTTTCACAGGACTCGGGAAAGTACTGAGTATACAGTGCTAACACACATCGGTGTATATGGGTAAAAACCAAAACTTAATATTCTTTATCCCCGATGCAAATTTAACATCTATTAAGTCCTGAGTTTGTTCTCATATGATTCCAAGTAAAGAGAAGCTTGGTAATCACTCACAAAACAACTCTTGGTTAAAAGCCTACAGCAGTTTCTGATGGTGTAGAAGCATGTTGAGAAACATTTCACTTCAAAGTAATGTAGTCATGTAAAAAGATACCAGTTTTTATGTCCCAAAATTTGAATCCGAGAAGGGTAACTGTGATCCTTTCTCAGATTGTGTTGGGATTGATCTTCCTGCATGAACGTGTTTGCTCTTAAGTTGGTTTTGGGCATCTCATGAAACGTGACCACTTTTTGGAATGAAATTTTCACATACATGTACATATTAGTTTTGTTATGTATACATCTACGATTCTAGAGGAATAAAATGATCGAAAGATTCCAAAAACCAAAGGAAAACTTTGCCTGCGACAAATAATTACGTCGCAGAAAAAAGGGCATTATACTTTATAAATTATTCTGGCGGTGAATGATGACCACTGGGATGCTTTATCAAAAACATACTGGGCATTAAACAAATAAAGTTTTTTAAAGTGGATTTGCTTTTTTAATAATAATAATAATAATAACGAGGTCTTATAGAACGCACAAATCTACAAAAGTGCTCAGGGCGCTATTACAGAGAAAATTCTAACAAAAATAACAAAGAACAGATTAAGTAGGAATTGTTGCCGTTGCTTTTAACAGTTTTAAATATTGCAATACAATGTACTTGACTCTAGGTGCCTCGTTTATCTTCTCTGAACTAAAACGGTCAATTGTATTCATAAATCAGCACCTTCCAAATATTTATGAAGTATATTTTTATACCAATTACGTGTACCGGTAGTAAGTGTTAAATGTTGTCAAATACTTCCATGGTTGGCTGTGTTCTCTATATGGAATTCTTGTTGTGTTGAATAAGCCATTTTTGGGGGGGTTGGATTTTAATAATGTCTGGCACAATGACTTGCTAGTCATGTACCGCTAACATATTAATTCCTCAGACTATAGAGACAGTTGCTATAAGCCACTTCGGAATGTCGACTGCGCATGCCTGTTACTGCTGACAACGCATTTTGTCTATCTCCAATAACCTTTTGACAATACCAGAAGGAAAGGTTACGGGAGATAGACAAAATGCGTTGTCAGCAGTAACAGACATGCCCCACTGACATTCCGAAGTGGCTTATATCAAAGCTTCAGGACAAAGCTTTTGCATAGCAACCTCCAGATGAGCAAACCCTGGTAACATTGTGACATACACATCCATTCAGAATAGTGAACGGGTGTTCTATGGTTAATGTTGGGTCTAGTCGGTCTAGTCAAGTTTAGTCGCCACTCCAACTTGCTCAAAGCTGTCTACTTAAACGGTTCCAAGTGTTCCAATTGACCCTTTTAGTTTTGCATTGCCAGCCATGCTTTGATATTGAGCAATAGAAACTTGCACACTTATACATACTTTATGATAACTCTTCATTGATGTCATTGAGGGGACTATTAGAGGCTTGTGAGGGCCCAATTTCAAAAGCATAAAACACTACTAAAGAATGTTCTGCGTAGCAGATATGAGCAGCAGTCACATATTGTACATGTGACATAGCAGTTTGGCTGGTAAAACCTTATTCTGGTATAAGCATATCTTTGTTGTGATTAGCTACTTTTTGTGCTTGAGCAGCTTTATGAAATAGGACCGTGCACTGTCTGTTGAATGTCTTATTGGAGTTGGTTGAAGCCATAATTAAAATAAAAATATTTAGGCTAATAGCACAAATAAAAAGTCGGCTAGTATTTCCTTTATTTTGTGTGTGAGAGTATAGCTGGCAGTGGACACTATTGGTAATTACTCAAAATATTTATTAGTAAAACCTCACTTGGTAAGAAGTAATGGGGAGAGGTTGGTGGTATAAAACATTGTGAGAAACGGTTCCCTCTGAAGTAGTTGTCGAGAAAGAAGTAATTTTACACGAACTTGATTTTGAGACCTCAGATTTAGAATTTGCGATCAAGCATTTAAACGCACGCAACTTCCTGTGACAAGGGTGTTTTTTCTTTCATTATTATCTTGCAACTTCGACGACCGATTGAGCTCAAATTTTCACAGGTTTGTCATTTTATGCATATGTCGAGAAACAGCAAGTAAGAAGACTGGTCTTTGACAATTACCAATGATGTTCAGTGTCTTTAATAATAATTAAGAATTAAGAAATAACAAACTTAACAAACACAAAATTCTTAAAGATGCTATGTCAGATTTTTGGCGGATTTGACCCAAACATTTTGATTTAAAATTCAATAGGTACTTTGATGGGGTCGAGAAAGTTACAAGCTTTCATTTGAGCCATTGCTTGAAAAAGTCTGCCAATTATTAGTAGCAGTGGAATAAAGTGCTCAAAATTAGTTTTTGTTGGGATCCCGACATATCACGTGACCAATTCTTATGTGTTTTATAAGAAACATTTTAAATTTTTGTCATGTTCCTGACCATTAAAAGTAAATGTTAAACTTTTTTTCGTTAGAGCGGGTGATACTCTTTGAAATACCATTCATTAAAAAAAATCTATTTTTTAATGTTTGGGGCCAAAAATCTGACATAGCGTAAAGAAAGTGTATGATTAAGAGTGGATATTTCCTTACTTGGTTAAAATTTCCTCCAATCTTCATAATTATATATTACTTTCAAGTTTAGATAACGCATAAGTTTGAAACTCTAAAAGAAAACTTTTTGATTTTAAGGACATAATTTGTACTTCAATACTCAAGTCTAAGCTGTGTTTTAAACCACTGAAGAAACAAGAAGACTACTAAATAGAAGGAGTACAAAGAATAAGTCCAAACTTATCCGGCCGGTAGAGGGGGTAGAAACCTGTCCGTCTACGGCGCACGGTATTCTTGTTTCAGCGCTACCATTTTTTGCGTGTATGTGGGTGTGGGCGAAAGAATTAAATAAATACATGTAGTATTTAATACTGAAACAAAAAATATTCTTTGCCACAAAGTCAATTATTGAGCATTTAATGTATAAAGATATTGAATTTTAATTGGTTAGATTGCTCAGAATCTGTAAAATCAAGTACGCATATCTTGTAGAGCTTTTAAATTACCCCTATTTTAGAGTCGTTTGTTCTATCGACCTCCAACACCAACTCACAGCAGCTTGGCAGAGAGCGCGCGGTTTTTCCAAAAGTGAAAAGGGTTTGTTGTCACCACACGCAACGTAAGTAACGTGAATGTTCATTAAAAACTCAACGTTGAAAACCTACTTTACGTTAATCATTTAAACCAGTCGGAACTCAGAATAAATTGGTGCTTTTTATCGTAAGAAAATCGTGAAAATGTTGGGGGGAAATCAAGACAAAACTCACGACACAGTGAACCAAAACCTGCGCGGTTTACAGCAGCAACCAGCAGAAGAGAAGAGCGGGCATATCCGCCCGTCGCGTCCGGCGGCTTCGTCCACAAAGCAACAGCAACAACACCGCACACCACTTGGTGATATCAGCTACAAACTCGGTAATGTGGCCATCGGAAATAGAAACAGTCATGACAGTACTTCGCAGAGACCTAAGACGGTAAGCAAAGTTAAAGTACTACTTTCAACGAAAAACAATAATAAGAGTAGGGCCTAAAAAAACAAAAAAATATTGTTAGACTCATTTTATTTTTTAGAGTATTTTCCGAATTTTCCTCCCTACTTCATTTTGCTTTGGATAATTTTTTTCACAAATTGAGGTAAATTTAGATACATTGTACTTCTATTTTGTTTCATATCGAATGATGAGTCGGTGAGGGGCCTAGGTTTTCGTTTTTAATTAAGAAATGAATTGTTTGCAACTGAATAAAAAGAAAATAAGAAAACATAAATTAAGTCTTTTTTAATTTTAAATAAAACGAAGTGAGTAGAGATTTAAAAAAGGCCTACTCGATTCTTTTCCAAATTTAGCTTCTTCTTTTTTTATTAATGTAAATCTGTGATCATAGATTGTAATTGAAGGAAATATTGGCAGCGGGAAGTCAACATTGCTGAAGTATTTTGGTCAGATTGACGATTTTGAAGTCTTTCCGGAGCCCGTGGAAAAATGGAGAGACAACAGGGGAGAAAATATGCTGGTAAGGAATTTTTTTTTTTTTAATTGTTCTTTGAAATGTTCATTCATTGGTTGGATCTCAAATCCATTTTTTGTAAACTGGATTTGTGTAGGCCTACAATCTACATGATTACGTCAGGATTCTGCCCACATTGGTCCGTGTTGGAAAAACCGCCCGGCACTCAGGATTCCCAAACACCACTAGAAGAATTTCATCTGTTTCTGCCACCGCACATTTTCAAAACGTTTAACTCGGCCTAACACTTGCAGTTTTCCTTTCAAAGGTTTTCAATAAAAGTGTAAACTTTGGTATTTATTAACCAGAAGTTAACCAGTAAAAAATGGTATCTGAAGCCATTAATTTTGAGCACTTCTTTGATTTGAGCCTACTTAAATCATCAACATCGTTTAGCGGTCGCAACAGAGATTCCATGCACAACGTCACGCCAGAGGTGTTTATCCCTCATCATTTGGAAGGTAGGTCTGGGCAAATGATTAGAATATCCGGTTAATGGCGAATACAGCTTTTCCTAACCGTAACCGCGAATTAGTAATAGTTAAGCACATAAGTACTGGGGAAACAAATATTTAAATGTTCGGTTTATTTCAGATAGTTGGCCAGTGGTAAACCGAATACCAAATTTTCACTTGGACAAGCCAGGTTCAACTGAATGAATATAAATATCCTTTATTGGGTTTTTTTTCCCCATTTTTTTTCAGGATTTATTTTACCAAGATCCAAGTCGCTGGAGTTTTGCATTTGAGTCCTATGCACAGTTCACTCTGCTACAGGTTCATCAAGCGCAGCCCGACTGCCGAGTCAAGATGATGGAAAGATCCTTACACAGCGGCAAATACTGCTTCATTGAGACGCTCTACCAAAGGTAACTACTGACTCTTCATTCCCTCTTTCCTATTAGCTTGGGAGTAGCAAAGTGAACATTTAAAGTAGGTAGGCCTGGAACTTCATGCAGGCCTCATTGCCTTGGTGCCCCCATATATCTTTGAATACCCATTTCACACATATTTTCGTGAATAACAATCTCTCGGGCCTACAATTTTATCTTCAAAAGGGCAAGGCCATTTTCCTTTTGCAAAGGGCACTTCCATTGGAAAATCTTAATGTCAATGACAAACTTTTGAAGGGGCACCAAGGCCAATACCAGGGGCAACAGAGGCCATGGGTGTAAGAATCGGTTACAGTTGAATTTCTTGCTCAAGGACACAAGTGGCATGACCATTTGATGCTCTTAACCATTCGGGTCCATGACATCCCATAATCATGACTTCTTATGTAGAGCTCATATCCTTTACTCAGTGATGCTCAATGCACTTCAACATTCAGTACGTGTCATGGCATGTCATGGGCTAGCTGTTAAGAGCACAGGATTCAAGCTCTGGTGTTTGATCAGCAGAGTGTGGGTTAGTGTCCCGGTCGTGACACTTGCTACGTAAAATTGGGGAGGTAGTGCGTTCTGCTCTACCATCCAGGCTTCGGATTGATGATACCCAAGCCTACATCCATATGGACTGTAAAGTGGGTAACCCTGTTTTAGCACTAGGAGTAGGTGGCAACGGCCTCTGGAAAAAAAGTATTGTAGCCCACACGTTTGTGTGTCTGACTAATTGCATTAAAAAAATATTTTAAAAATAAAAATAACAGGCAATGTATTGCCACAATGAAATGCAATGGCGGAAAACCAAATTCATGGAGCACTGTAGCATGGTTATTAAGTTGTATTGTAGCGTTGACCAGGGGTTGCATTGTAAACAACTTTATTAAATGACACAAGGATGGCTTTCTGTCCCTTTTTTTTTAGCTTTAATTATACTCAACAAGTCATGAAACTACCTAAAGCAGAAATCTAAACCAGAGGACGCCCCGCTCTTTCTATAAAATTTCGAGCAGATTTACCGATCGGCCAGCATGGGCGACCAGCAGTGCTCCGAAGGGGAGTCGTTTTGGCGCCTCCTACTGGTCGATCGGCACCGCCACTACCCTATGCTTATTATTAAGTTATTGTGCATTGACAATTTGTTGTCTGTAAAGGTATTTTTAACTAGCCTGTTGATCTCTTGTTTCGTTCCACAGTAACAAGCTACAGACCCCAGAGTACAATGTACTGAGCGAGTGGTTTGATTGGCTGCTAACAACAAAAGACCTCCATGTTGATCATATAGGTAAGGCGTCAAATATGTTATCACAAAAGCGCGAGTGGATTTTGGAAAAATATGGCGGTTCTGCGTCCATAGCCAACGATGCCATCGGCCGAGTTGGATATACGAGCGTGCGTGTGATAACGTATTTATCTTCAAGCAAACGTGACATGTGAGTGTGACATAGAACACACAAGAAGTAGGTAGTGATATTAGCCGTGCAATATAGATTTATATCACCACTCCGTTCTAAAAAGCTGATCGGAGGATTAGCGCGTACTTAGTAGCCCTACTTGTATTAAAAAATCCTCAAAAAACTCGACCCTTTTAAGAAATTTTTCAGGTTATGTATTAAATAAAAAAATAAAAAAAGGTTGATTGTCCCCTCCCTCAAAAAGACAAATTTGTTGTGTATTTCTCATTAAACTTGCCTATCTTTTTTAAGAACTTGTAACTATATAAAGTAAGTGATGAAGAATTGGTGGATAGAGATTGGTGAGATACACCAAATGAGAAGACTGATCTTTGACAATTACCAAAAGTGTCCAGTGCCTTTAATCAGCAGCACATTACTCTATATAACTTCTGTCAGTTAATGGTTTTTTCCTTTTTTTTATTTTTTATTCTCAGTATACCTTCGTAGCACCCCAGAGCAATGTGAGAGGCGGATTTGTGAGCGGAGTCGTAAAGAGGAATCCGGAATACCTCTGGAGTATCTCAGAGAACTCCATGAGATGCATGAGGATTGGCTCATCAGGAAGACAAAGTTTGAGCTTCCAGCACCAGTAATAGTAAGTGAACTGTTTCTTCACTAACACCTGTTTCAGACAGGCGCTCCAGAGTCGCGCTGAACCAAATTGTGAATTAAGAACAATGTACATGAAAAGTTGGGAGCGACTGGACGCGCTAGAAGTCGAAAGATCAACTGTTGCAGTCGGTCGGAACGACTCTGGAGCGCCTTGGTTTCAGACGTCGATCTTGTCAACAGCCGAACCTAGTGTAAATGTTATGTTAAGTTCGCCTGTATAAAACCAAAACTTAATTGGGTCGACCCATAGTCGCTTCTTATCTATTTGGTTCGGCGCGACTAGAGCACTTGCCTGAACTGGCTGTAGGTCCATTTAATTTCAGCACTTCAGCATGTCTACTTTTGACTCTTGGTAGGGCTTGAATATCAGGCATGTGAGACTTCCTCTTTTCAGCTGGTTTCCTCTTGTGGGGTTTTGATTTTCCTCTTTTTTCCTTAACTCTCTGTGTACAAAAGTATAGGAATATTGTCTTTTCCTCTTTTTTCATATATAGATAGTTACTCACATGCCTGGAATATCAAATATTATCTTCCAGTACGCGCTAATCCACCAATCAGATGCTCGAACTGGAGGGTGGTATAATAAAAACCTATAACCTACTTCCAGTTTTTTTTTATTGCACACTGCGTACTGTGAGCGTCACTGTAAACGGACAGTGCAAAAATTACATTCTAAACTTGCATGCTGTTCGTCGCAAAAAAAACATTCTGAAATTTTAAACGTGTTCCACGTGTGACGCTTGTCATACAAATTTATTACGATCAACTCTTTGATTAGCAAAATTGCATAACTTTCAATTTTTAATTGTACACGTGACATGGCATTTTGGTTGGTGACCTTAATCTAGTAAGCATAGTGTTGCTGTGCTTAGCAACTTTTGTATGAAATTGGGCCCTGACCTTGAACTTTTCTCTTGAAGGGGGCACAGCAATTTTTCTCTGGTATGGGGCAAATGTAGGTTTGTATTGGATCCCTGCCTTGAAAGAGGGCACCACAGCAAAAGCACAAGGCAACCAGGCAATTCCTGTGGGCGTCATTATAACATGCCCCCTTAACAGAAAACAGATTTTGTGAGTGCCGACCATTTAATCTACCAAACTGCGAACAATATTTTCCGCAAACAAAATTTAAACGTATTATTGTGATTGGCTTGTTAGTCTTTTTATTTGTTTCATACTAAAAAATGTTATGTTTGTTTTGTTTGTTTTATCTTCCTCGAACAGGTTCTTGATGCAACAAAGTCATTAAAAGAAATGGAGCAACAATTCAAATTTCTCGAGGAAAAGTTACAATTGTAGTGTTTATTTTTGTAGGTTTGTTTTCATCAAAATAGTTTTTAGGTATGAAATTTTAGAATTGTACAGTTTTATTTCCATTTTCTTAACAAGGTATTACGAGGAAAGTCTACCCTTAGGGTCATACTTTGGATATGACCCTCAAAGAATTGTGGGGTTTTATTCTATCCGAAAAGCTTACTTGCTTTAAAGCTGTGAATGGTGGTTTAGCATTCTTCAAAATCATTTTGTCTGAAATGCCCTCTTTGGAAAAGAAATCAATAAAGTATGTCAACAAATTTAAAATCTCCAATACTTACCTAAAGGCAAGAATGGAGATTCAAAATTCCATGGCGTCCATTCGTCAATGCTGTGGCCAGAGATGTGGTTGGTACTCGCTTCTCCATACTAGATGTGGATGGGTTTGTCATTCTTAAAGAAGTTTTGTAACAGTTTTTTTCCCCATTTTCTTAGCAAGTTGACAATGTAATTAGCTGAAAATTTCACATTTGACTTATATTGTATCTTTACTGACGCTTTGCCTCATAAATATTCATTGTGTTGACAAATCAAATCTGTGACCCTACCTTTAAAGGCACTGGACACTTTTGGTAATTGTCAAACACCATTATGCTCACTATTTCAACAGAAATTACTTCAAAAACTATGTTACTTCAGAGGGAGTAGTTTCTCACAATGTTTAAATCATCAACAGCTCGCCATTGCTCGTTACCAAGTAAGTTTTTATGCTTACAATGATCATAATAATTGTAAGCATAAAAACTTACTTGGTAACGAGCAATGGAGTAATTACCAATAGTATCCAGTACCTTTAAGTGACATTAAGTTTTTAAATTCTTTCATGTATTGTACCTCAAATATTTTTGAATCTTTTACAAATTGTAAACATAGTGTTTGAAGTGTAAAACATAGTTCAAATTTTTACTAAAAACTTTTTCCTAAGTTTTCATAATTTAGTATTTTTATGTCGTTGTGTATCTGTATATGTACTGTTGTCCACAAAAAAATAGAAATGTACAGATCAAATAAGTTAAACTGTAGAAATAAGACTCAGGAAAAAACACTTTGTAGGCATTGCATACATACGTAGATTTTATATATCTTTTAATATGCCATTTTTTTTTTTTGGCAGAACCAGAATATTCTGTCTGGTATTGTTTTTATAATGTAAATATACATTAAGAATGTCCTACTATCTGCTGTAGAGGTTTATGTTTTATTCAAATGTGATACCATTTTTTAATTAAACAATATTTAGTTAGTTATTTCATACTGTTCGACCAATTTTACTAATGAATTTGTTAACAAAACTGATGAAGGGAGTTGAGTTTGATTCTAAAGTAAACTTTTTGAATTTATATCAAAAGCAATCAAAGTATTCTTGAAAATAAAACAAGAACTCACCAACCAAAGCATTTGCTGTATCTTATTATTTTTATTGTCAAGTGTTGCCTTTTAAAATGGTGAAATAAAAAGAGATTATCAATTTAAAAATGGACACAATTACACACACAAACAAGTATGGAGTGTTTCGGTTAAAGTTCCAGTGGGCACAAACGTCGACCGGTGGTTGACTACTGCCCAGCAACATACATGCGCAGTAACGCACTTGGTCGAATGACTCATTTGGAAGTCTAGTCAACCTTCTGCCGTTTCGCTACATCAATCACTCAATCAATCTGAGATAATTTATATAGCGCCAAAATCAACCGGTATGTGCTTTACACATGTTAGAATGGAACGTGCTGTTGGGACCAGTGAAGAAACCATGGGCTGGAGGCTGCTTCCAAATGGTCGACCACAGTAGTCAACCAAGCACTTAAAGCAGTACATGTGTACATGTATTTAGAATACACATAACGAATGTTTATGACTCAGTGCAGTCAAATGAAGCCTAGTGAAACGCAACATTTCCCTTTGTTCACTAAGTACCAAAAATACTCTCCAATGAGAGTTTGTTACAAAACCGGAATCAACGCAAGAAAAACACAGTTTCAAATTTCGACTTTTTTGGAACAAGCATTCAGAGGAGATTGTTCTCATATTTTTATGGGTAATATTACAGTTATCTATGGAATCAAAAAGATATTTCTATTTATCAGTTTAAATTAAAAATGCAGCATGATATTCTTCCTACTTAATTATTAAGCCCGATTGTTTGCCCGCGGGAAAATTCAGCAAAATTATTTTAAAATGGCCTTAAAAGTCTTTAAAAGCATTTACCATATATATGTGTACATGTAGACGTAGGTCAGTCGGTTTACCAATTGAACATGTCCTACTTTTTCCAAGGGAAGAGTATCATTGCTGAATCACCTAAGGCCTACAACTTAGTGTTAAAGGAACACAATGCCTTGGATCGGCCGAGTTGGTCTTTGAAAAGCGTTTAAAACCGTTTGTTAAAAAATGCATGGTAAGAAAGATATTTTAAAAGTAGAATACAATGATCCACACAAATTTGACTCGAAATAGCGTGGTTTTCCTTTTACTTTGCGAACTAACTCATGGGAGTCAAAAATGTCGACTCCCATAAATGGCCGACTGTGTTAGCCGACAACGTAAAAGGAAAATCACATAATTTCGAGTGATACTTGTGTGGATCATTATATTCTACTTTTAAAATATCTCTCTAATCATGTGCATTTTATAACAAACGATTACAATTGCTTTTTAAAGACCAACTCGGCCGATCCAAAGCAACATGTTTCTTTAATGTTGAGCCCCAGTATTTGTTTTATACAACATCCAAGAAGATCTTCATTCGATTTATAGAGGATGAATGAATGAAACTATGATAATAAAAAAACTGTACAAGAATATATTCTGTCATCCACTACAGGAGAGTTTTGTACTTTATATATTAACGCATGACTTGGAGTAGCATGCAAAATATAGTCTGTGAGGGAGCCCTGCGGAAGTTTCCTGTTTTTGACACTGGACTCTGATTGCAATATTTGAGTAATTCATTTGATCAAGCTCTTGGCCCAAATTCATGGCTCTGCTTAAAAATGGCAAAGAATCGGCGCTTGCAAAAGCAGGGAATTCTGTGCTTACGTTAAGTGTAATTCACGGGTTAGCGGGGAATTTTCGCTAGTGTCGCGTGCGTACTCAACATTACTAGGCATTCTACGCTTACACAACTAGCGCAGAAATTTGGCGATTGCTGTGCAAGCGGAGAATAGTGATCGTAAGCGCAGAGTTTGTTGGTAAGAAGAGCCATGATGGGCCCTGGACTTCAGGATTCATTCACTGTTCTGGTTGGCTCACAAAAGGGAATTCACAAGCATTCAAATTAAGCAAATGTTCAATTGTACGACCTCTGATATGTATTTACATAAAATGTTGAATATAATAGATAAAATAATACTAGTATTTATACACAATTTAGAAATAAACATAACTCTTTCTAAGAATGAGTGAGATTTATAAGACTAAACACTTCAGAAAAAAAACCTTGTTAAAACATTCATGCAATAATGGTCACCTTTTATAAATTTACTATCTACAAACGGTATAAAAACTGTTTTTAAAAATGGTGTTTAAAAAAACGTATCTTGTCACAGAAATAGTGTTAGCCAGAGGTGTGTCTGTGTGTCTTTTAGACACAGTCTGTGTGTCTTTTAGACACCCTGTTTCAAATTTGGACACCCTGTTTTATCTGTCATTTACATGTAAATTTGTAAATAATGTAAGTGAACAATTTGGACGCCCGGTTTTTTTTCATTTCCAAGAAACTTGAACATCCTCACACTAAATCCTGGCTAAAACCTTGGTAACAGTAAGTATTTGGTCATGGTATGGTTGATAAATCTTTTCCTAAAGGCAGTACACACTGTTGGTAATTGTCAAAGACAAGCCTTCACAATTGGGGTATCTCAACATATGCATAAAATAACAAACATGTGAAAATTTGAGCTTGATTGGTCATCGAAGTTGCGAGATAATGATAGAAAAATAACTCTTGTCACATGAAGTTGTGTGCATTTAGATGGTTGATACCGGGACCTCAAGTTCCAAATCTGAGGTCTCGAAATCAAATTCGTGGACAATTACTTCTTTCTCGAAAAACTATGGCACTTCAGAGGGAGCCGTTTCTCACAATGTTTTATACCATCAACCTCTCCCCATTACTCGTCACCAAGAAAGGTTTTATACTAATAATTATTTGAGTAATTACCAAAAGTGTCCACTGCCTTTAAGACCTTTGGTTTTAAGTGTGTACACAAGTGTCATACATTAAGTTCCAGTTTATCCTCAAGATACTTAAATTGGTGCTCCATTTCCGCTAGTGACTTTGACGCATCAAGAACCTAATTGAACAAGGACAAACAAATGGGGTTATTATTATAATATATCTGAGAAAACATATATGTGGGTTCGAATCCCGGCCATGACACTTGCTACGTAAAATTGGGGAGGTAGTGCTTTCTGTGCTACCGGCCAGGCTTTGGATTGATGATACCCAAGCCTACATCGACATGGACTGTAAAAGGGGTAACCTTGTTTTAGCCCTAGGAGTAGGTGGCAACGGCCTCTGGCAAAAGAATAGTTGTAGCCCACACCTTGAAGTGGCCTTCACAGGCCTTGTGTGTCTGGCGACTTGCATAAAAAAAATTTAAAATGTAAAAAAATACAAAAGTATTGGAGTGGACTTGTGAAAAAATATTTACCAGTACTGGTGCTGGAAGTTGAAACTTTGTCTTCCTGATGAGCCAATCCTCATGCATCTCATGGAGTTCTCTGAGATATTCCAGAGGTATTCCGGACTCCTCCTTACGACTCCGCTCACAAATCCGCCTCTGACATTGTTCTGGGGTGCTACGCAGGTACACTATTAAAAAGAAATTTAAAAACTAACTGAAAACCAGAAACTGTGGAAAAATAATCAAACACCCAAGTAATATCTGTGATTTTTTCACAGAATTTGGGTAAGTACCGAGTATTACAGTGCTAACACACATCGATGTAATGGGTAAAAACCAAAACCCTAAACTAATATTCTTTATCCCTGATGCAAATTTAACATCTATTAAATCTTGTGCAGTACCCGCTGCAAGTAGATCTAGACTCATGTATGCATATTCTTTTGTATTATAGTTGTTTCGTGTTTATTCATCAGCTTATTCATAGCCAAGGAATGCAGTACACTGGTTCCTGGCGTTGATTTCACAAAGAATTAGGACTAGTCCTAACTTGGGACTAGTCCTGGGAGGTATACAAAACGTATGGCCAGTCCTAAGTTACCATGAGTAACTCTTCCTAACTTAAGATAAGACAAGTCTTAACTCTTTGCGAAATCAACCTTATGGGATTTTTCATGAACTTAAATCAGTTAATCACAAGACACCGTTCTGCAAGGAATTAAAGACAATGGACACTATTGGTAATTGTCAAAGACCAGTCTTCCCACTTGGTGTATCTCAACATATGCAAAAAATAACAAACCTGTGAAAATTTGAGCTCGATTGGTCGTCGGAGATGCGAGATAACTATGAAAGAAAGAAACACCCTTGTCACACAAAGTTTTGTGATTTCAGATGCTTGATTTCGAGACCTCAAATTCTAAACTTGAGGTCTCGAAATCAAATTCGTGGAAAATTACTTCTTTCTCAAAAACTACGTTACTTCAGAGGGAGCAGTTTCTCACATTGTTTTATACCACCAACCTCTCCCCATTACTCGTTACCAGGTGAGGGTTTATGCTGATAATTATTTTGAGTAATTACCAATAGTGTCCACTGCCTTTAAGGTATTTGGAACTACCGACTACACATATTGAGGCCTTACCTATGTGATCAACATGAAGATCTTTTGTTGTTAGCAGCCAATCAAACCACTCGCTCAGTACATTGTATTCCGGTGTCTGTAACTTATTACTGTGGAACAAAAAAAGTTTGGCGTCAAGAGTGGAAGAAAATCAAAGACCAATTTGATTTATAAAAAGCTTGAACAACTTCAAGCAACTGCTCCAATAAATTCCCATAGCCCCCACACCAGCCTGGCATCATACTCCCATGGAGTGGAGCCAGTAAATTGTAAAGGAGTGAAAGTTTAATACCTTTTGTAGAGATTTTCAATGAAGCAGTATTTGCCACTGTGTATTGATCTCTCCATCATCTTGACTCTAGATGTAGGCCTAGGCTGTGCTTGGTGAACCTGCAGCATCGTGAACTGTACATATGACTGAAAGGCAAAACTCCATCGACTTGGATCCTGGTATAACAGATCCTGCAAATGTCAAAGCAAACATTGTTTAGTATTTGATGGGTACAGCCGTCGATTTCACCAAACTCTTCCTAAGTTAGGATTAATCCTAGGACTTGGGACGAGTTCAGTTTAGTATCCTTAGACGCTAGGAGGCATTGAACCCATCCTAAGTAATTAGGACAGGTTACTTTTCCTAAACTCGAGAAAGGAATAATCCCTGTGGTCTTATGGTTTTAAATCACCCAAGTTCAAGCCCTGGTGCAGATGCTTTCACTACATTGCTATAATCCTACTGCTGGCACAGTTAATCTATAATTTAAAACCAGGTAGAAGATGATACTGAATTCTACATCTAGTATTAGTAGTGAATGGTCAGACAGCGTTTTTGGGTGGCATGGTTGGCTTGTGCGTAAAGCACCTGCCTCTCACCAAGGTGAGATTCCAGGGCCATAAATGTGAGTTGAGGGCCATATGTGAGTGGAGTTGTGCGTTGGTTCTCTGCTGTGCCACGAGGGTTTCAGACCATCCGGTTTTCCTCCCTCTGGAAAAATAAAACACATTTCAATCTTGGCTGTGCTCCCTGGTCATAATGAGTTGATGTGGATGGCAGCCAAACAAGCCATTGTATGCCTGCTTCTCAAACACGTTGTAGCCGCATCCTTCGCAAATCAGCTCTTAGCTGCGTATAAGGATGATTAGGCCCCCCCCAAAAAAAAAAAAAAGACAACCTGATCACAAAAGTCTTGAAAGTCCTTCAATATTTACCAACATATTCTGTCCCTTATTATCCCTCCATTTATGAACTGGTTCTGGAAACACCTCAATGTCATCCTTTTGACCAAAATATTTCAGCAGCGTCGATTTTCCACTTCCGATGTTGCCCTCAATGACGATCTTAAAAGGAAAGTAAAAACAGGTCAGTGCATTATTTTTTAACAACACTACAGATTTCAAGAGTAATTTTGTAAGATAAAAGTGGATGAGCTATTATTAAATAATTGAGAAAACAAACTAAACTTATCATGCTAACTTGCTACCTTTTTTTTCGAAACTTGTCGTACGAGCACGACTGGATACTCACAAATTTCGTGAAGAAAGGAGAACAGCGCCACAGTCAATACTAACTGGGTCTACTCTACTCCAGAGTCAAGTCTACTCCTAGTCTAACAACTCAACTATCCGGAGTATCCCTATATTCAAGCATCCCCAGATGTAGCCAAACTTGTGTGGCCAAGGGTAGCTGGATTCAGCTACATGTAGCCTTGGCCACATAAGTGGTGGGGCTACCCTACTCCTAGAACTATTTCGGTTTCGTCCGGCTATCGTCTCCCATTACAGGAGACGATAGCCTGACGAAACCGAAATAGTTCTAGGAGTAGGGCTACCCCAAATGATATCACAGTTTTCATACTCACGGCATGGAACAAACAGAAATGAGATTTAACTAGACCCAGTAACTGGGGCGCTGTACTCCTTTTTTCGACATTTTGACATTCTCGGTCGACAGAGAATGTCAAAATTTCGAAAAAAGGAGTACAGGGTACAGCGCCCCAGTTACTGGGTCTAAGATTTAACAATCTATAAATTGTTGGTAGTCACAATATAGTTTGCTTGATCACCCAGCATGCCCAGTCAAATAAATATAAAAATTAAGCATCTTTCTTCCGAATCATTGACCATCATGTTGACCTTATTGGAAAAGTTTCCGTATGGCGCCACCACTTTTTCATTCGAAATAAAATAATATAATATCTAATTTACCTGATTGATATATATCACTTTTTGTAAAAATGAGTGAAAAGGTGGTGGCGCCATACGGTAAGTTATCCCTAGGTAGTAGGCCTACCTTTATTTTTTTCCTTTTTTTATTTTTTTATTTAATTCAATAAATAGCTAATAAATAAATTGTATTGAAAACATACATGAAAAAATGGCATTTATTAACACAAATTATTTTTGAATTGTTCAAAATTTATTTAAGGTTTTCATTTATGCGCTTACCGTCTTTGGTCTTTGCTGTGTAAGGTTGATGTTTTCAATGGCATTGTTACTGTGGACCGAGCTGATGTCGACCAGTGCAGGCCGACTTTGCTCATGGGGGCCAACGGCGCGATGAGCGGCCTTATTCTCATCCGGTTTGCCGGTTCGGCTTTGGTTGTTGACTGTCGTCAATCTAACGTTTGTGACATGTCTCCTGTGGGATGCTACCCCCAAATTTTCCTGATTTAAATTTGGCATACTACTGTTGTGCTCTTTTTTGTTGAATATACACGATTCTAGATGAAAATAAGACGATAAAATGGAAGAGTTGAGCTTAAAAATAACGTTGCAATTGACACACAAAGCTGCTTGAAAACCCCGCGCTCATTTTGTGTGTGCGGGATTAAGGACGGGAGAGTCGATGATTGAAATTGAAGGGGTGTTAAGAAAATAAGTTGTGATTGTAAAAGTATATAAACCAAATTATTACATAATTCATCAAATTCTTTTTCAACAATACTGGTATTTTTATATGGAAAGGCAAAATAAATTATAGTGTGCAGCTTAATGTTTGAAACAAAATCATTTGTCCATTGTGCTCTCGTATCTAGCTCATTAACAAAAAAGTGAACTAATCCAAAGTTGATTTGGAAATAGATTGGCACTAAATCAATTGTCTCGTTTAGGTCTATCTGTTCAATGAACGCGAGGCAGGGAACCGTACTCATTAAAGTGTTTGAGAAATTATAACAGTCAAAATAGGTCCGGCCAGGGCATGAACTTCTTTCGGACTTTGGACGTTCGGGTATTTAGAACTTATTAAAATACAAGATAAGCATGAGCATTCTTCCAAGCGGTTTTCGAGCTGTTGTCTGTTCTATTTTAAGGAGGAGATCCACTCTATCATTATCAAGCAGCCACCACTGCACCAACACCATCCCCACAACAAGAAACATGGCAAGTGCTTCTGTGTGCAAAAGGCTAATTGGAAAAGTGGCTGTTGTCACTGCATCAACTGATGGGTGAGCAAATCAAGTTATGTTTAGTTATAGTAAAGTGTTATTTCCCACAATACATCCTTTATTTTCCATCCATGTTTATACATGCCGCTTGAGGAAAAGTGAATGACTTGCATTAATTTGAGATTAACCAATTACAAAGTTCATTCTTAGTTGATTGTAAATAAATAAAAAGGTGGGTGTGTCAACCAGTTTGATTTTTGATGAATTCCTTTTTGGAAAAGTTTCCGTATGGCGCCACCACTTTTTCATTCGAAATAAAATAATATAGTATCTAATTTACCTGATTGATATATCCCTTTTTGTAAAAATGTGTGAAAAAGTGTTGGCGCCATACGGAAAGTTATCCGAATTTTTAATCAAAAACAAAAAGTAGGCCTATGCAGAAAAAAATATTTCATAATAAAAATTTTAAAAGGAATACAATACACGGTATCTTCATTTGTTCAATTTGTTGGGATCAAAAAAAAATAATGAATGTCTTTTTCCATTACCGAAGACTTTCAAGGTGAAATATTTCTCAAAATGCACTGATTTCAGAGCAGAGGGAGCCGCTTCTCTCCACCTATGTTTTATACCTTCAACACTATTAACAGCTCTCCATTGCTTCTTACTAAGTAAGAAGGTAGGGATAAGTGTTCAGTGATTTGTATTCTCTTCTGCGCTTTTTTCATAGGCCCTCTCTTGCCTTAAAGTGGGAAAAGTTTCCGTATGGCGCCACCACTTTTTCATTCGAAATAAAATAATATAGTATCTAATTTACCTGGTTGATATATCCTTTTTTGTAAAAATTAGTGAAAAAGTGGTGGCGCCATACGGAAAGTTATCCTTAAAGTGTTTTGGGGGATTTAGGAGACATACCGTATGCCTTTTGGCGATTGTTATTGTTTAACTTTTATGGTATGCTCTCTTGGGCACCCCACTGTTGTTTTACTTTGTTTTCTTAAATATTTTTTAATAATTTATACATGTGCTTGTAAATGTATTTGCCTGATAAGTATTATTGAAATATATTATTATAAGTTTTTATTGCTAAATACAAAATTCAGTAATTACCAATAGTATATGCATATGTACCTATTACTTACAGGATAGGTTTTGCCATTGCAAAACGACTTGGCAATGAAGGTGCCCATGTGGTGATAAGCAGTAGAAAGCAGAAAAATGTAGACAGCGCCCTCGAACAGCTAAAAGCTGACAACTTGAGTGTCAGCGGCATGGTATGCCATGTAGGAAAAGCTGAACATCGCGCTAATCTAGTCAGTCAGGTAAGATAGCGAAAATTAGGAATGTATAGTGGGCCTACAACCTCATAATGACAATTGTTTTCCCCAAATTGTTTTTCAAAAACACTTTTCCTGGGTAGCTCCTTTTTTTCTGGAATGCTTCTATTCTGTTTCATCTTCATCCAGTGAAGATATAGCCCTCCATTAAACGCCATTCATTTATATTTCAATTTGCAGTTCTGGTCCATGTTGTTCCTCCATAATACCCTGATGTCATCTCTCCACCTTCTTCTCTCTCTGTTTACCTCTTTTCCTTTTCCCTGTCCTCGGTTGCAAATCTATTATTGTTGTTGTCCATCTGTTGTCATTTCAGAAATTATTGCAGAAATTCTGTTTAACTCAGAGCTTTTAATCTGACTATCTCCTCCCAACAGACTGTCGCTGAGTATGGTGGAATAGATATCCTAGTATCAAATGCAGCCGTGAATCCTGTATTTGGACCCATGCTGCAGGTGAGTCCGTCAAAGTGTTGTGCCCAATTTCATAGAGCTGCTTTTTGTTTTAAACAAAAATTTTGACTAAAGAGAGAGGGAAGGGTGTTTGATGAGTTGTAGGGGGGGGGGGAGAAAGTGTGGTGAGGAACAGCATACATCTTCCATGAAGTTTACCATATTATATACAACGTATGCCTAGAAACATACCATGCAAGATGTTGTATCTTTTCATAACGGGTGATATCAATATGTGATACTAATTGCATAAAATTTAATGCCGGCATGTTTTTTTTGTATGAGAAGTGCAAGGCATTAGTTCTTATGCAACGATTTGTTAATATGACTTTGGGGGTCAGATGGTTGGGTTTAACGGAAGATGGGCGGTGTGGGGGGGAGGAGGTTGGAGAAAGACAAGCAGATTAAATTATCGCCCAGCCACAGGTTTGCTCAAACTGTCTCTGGCCAATTAATGTTATGTACTTGTGTGCGGGAAAATTTGAAACTGTTTCCGGCGGTCGCCATAAAAAAACTGAGGAGCAAAAATGTGTATGTAATCGATGGCCAAAGGGCATAAGGTGTTTAACCATGCCTGGACCACTACTAATGGTTTTATAGTAAGATATCAAGACCTCTGTGTGTGAAGTGGGGTGTCCATAGGCTATGGTCACTTACCTACTTTTTTGTACAAGAAATAAAGGGAAAGAATTTGTTTGTTTTTTTGCCAAAGGAAAGGTTTGTCGAAGTTCTAATTTTGTTAAACTGGTGATAATTTGCTGAACCCATCTGTGTATAGGCTAGCCTATTAGGGGAGGGTGTCGGAGCATATTATCTGTGCATTTATCTGCAATTCGTCAGTCACCATTTTGTTTCTTTACCCCTGTAAGGGTTTTAGATCTTGGTGCAAACCAGTGCAGGCTACGTATGATTTCGCTCTTCCTTTCCAAACTTGTTCAAGTTCTGGTCATTGGTGGAGAGCGGGTTTGAATCTTGATCATGACACTTGTGTCACTAAGCAAAATGCTTCTCTCAGGGCTCCCAGGGAGATGAACAAGATTAAGGGAATGTTATATGCCCAATGACCAGGGCATCATTGGTAAAGCACAATGAAATGTTATTGAAAAAATGTGCTATAACTAACTAGTTATTATTTGTTTGTATGACAAAATTTGTGACTGTTATTTTTTTCTTTTCTTACAGACTACAGAGGATCAGTGGGATAAGGTAGAATTGTCTGTTTTTCATTAATTAGCATGGCTCTTTCTAGCCTATTTCACAACACTGCAGTAGGAAAGCCTCTCACTCTATTCTGAACTGTCGGTTGCCAAGCAATTAATGCCCCTAAATGTACTTAGTTCATCTCTTCACCTTCTGGAAGTTCTGTTTTGTCGCCCTCTTTTTCTTGTCCGGTTTCTCGGAGTCCAGTTGGTTGTTTTGCTTTCCCACCTGTTGTCATACCTCGTTGCATGTGAACAACTTCAATAACAACCAAAGTCATTAACCAAATCAGTAATTAAAAAAGCAAAACACAAAAAGCACATGAGTAAACAAAATTATGTAAAGTAAAACGGACGAGAAAGTGTAGATTTGTGAATAGAATGTACGAGCCGAAGGCTAGGCGAGTACATTCTAATCACGAATCTACACTTTAGAGTCTATTCTGTCAATGAATTGGATTTCTCAATGTAACAACACAAGTTATTTATCTAATTTTGTGTATACGTTGTCTAGCGACAGTTGGTCACATTTTAAAATTATTTTACAAAGTATATGGGAATTTTTTAGTGCTTGCAACATTATCGAATACAAAGTCAGTTTGCTAAGCTAAAAACAATAAATTATCTTAGAAAAGTGATTTTTTCAAAACTGGAAAATGTTTTAGTAAATTGAAAGGCAACATATTTTCAGAGAAGTTTTGTTGCACTTCGTGCTATCTTTCAGCTTGTAAAAATAATCTACACTTTCAACAATAGTGTAACGTCACAGAAATAGTTCAAGTTGGATTCATGTGAAACTAATTCTAGTCACAACGTCAACATTTTTTTTCAATGTAGATTTTTGACATCAATGTGAAAGCTGCTTTCTTGCTGATTAAAGAATGTGTTCCACACATGAAGGATAGGAAGTAAGTACAACGCTTTTTTACTGAGTCACATTTGTTGCAAGGAATATAATTTTAAGTTCTTTGGGCGTGATACTTTACCACAGAGGCAATGCAGGCAGTTGCCCCAATAGCCACAAGGCCTAATTTCATAAAGCCTGTAAGCACAAAAAATTGCCTTAGCATGAAATTTCTTCCTTGATAAAAACAGCATCACCAACCAAATTTCAATGTTTTGCATATACTGGTATTTGGCTGTGGTTTGCATCCTGATAATCACATGGCAATTTGGTTGGTCATCCTGTTTTTATCCAGGAAAAAAAAGGAATATCATGCTAAGCAAGTTGTTGTGAAGCTCTTACAGTTACAGGCTTTATGGGATTGGGCCCTGGTCATTACCTTGGTGTCATAGCTAGCATGGTGCTTCAAAAGAGTTTCAATTATTATTTTTTTCTTTTTTTTCTTTTATAACTTAGCTCAATTTCAAATGAAAATGGAGAATTGAATTCCCCCGCTTGAACATGTTGAATAAAATAAAAAATACTTCATGGTTTGATTTACTTTTTAAGGGGTTCGTCTATCACAATTGTGTCTTCAGTTGGTGGATTTCAGCCTTTTTCGGTAAGAAAATATATTTGAATATTTGTCTGGTTTGGCTCATTTGTGTCTTTTTGCTTTTATATGTACCAGTATTTATTTCAAAGTGTGCGCTTTGTCAAGGCTCTGGGTTTGTGTCCTACTGAACTGTCTAGAAAAGCATAAACCGCACCTAAACTTTACACAGATTGGTAATTGTCAAAGACCAGTATTCTCACTTGGTGTATCCCAACCTTATATGCATAAATTGACAAACCTATGAAAATTTTGGCTCAATTGGTCATCGAATTTGCATAGAATTATGAAAGAAAAACACTCCTTGTGCATTACTTTGTGTGCTTTCAGATGCATAATAAAAGACTCCAGCTGAGTTATTTTATTATTTGAGTGAGAAATTACCTCTTTCTCAGAACTACGTTACTTCAGAGGAAGCCATTGCTCATAATATTTTTTAATATCCACAGCTCTCCATTGATCGGGGCCAAGTAAGTTTGTATGCTAACAATTATTTTGAGTAATTACAATTGTGTCCAGTGTCTTTAAAGCCAATATACACTTTCGGAACAAAAAAAAAGAGTTCACAGATTTACAAATATCTTACAGGGTTTACAGAAGGTAATGGTGAAAGACCTCCATGAAAGGCTTTACTTTTTGAGAAAACATTAAAACATTTATCAATTCCCGGATTTATTTTAAACACATGTCATGACACAGCAAAACATGCAGAAACAAGGGTGGGTTTTCCAGCTATTTTCTCTCAACTCCGATGACTAAATTTTCACAGGTTTGTTATTTTATATATAAGTTGTGATGCACAAAGTGTGGGCCTTTGGACAATACTGTTTACCGAAAGTGTCCAATGGCTTTAAGTACAATATAAATTGATTTTGTTTTGTTTATACTTTGCTCTTTTTTGTTCTTTTAATGTTTTCAGTTATTGGGGCCTTATTCGGTCTCTAAGACAGCGCTTCTGGGCATGACAAAGGCGTTGGCCTCTGATTGTGGCCCAATGGGAATCAGAGTAAACTGCATTGCACCTGGTATCATCAAAACTAGATTCAGTGAAGCGGTGAGTTGAATCGTCAATTGGAAGAGGACCAGTTCTGTTCACTGGTGACCTGTTTGGAAATTCACCTGTTTATGCTGATCAAAGATTCTTCTGCGCTTCGTAAACTCGCGTGTGAAGAACGTGAACATGGGCTCAATGTTATGAGTTACCGGAAGCAAAATGCGCTTATGGTACATCAGTTTATAGTTTAGATTATGTCAAAGTTAGCAAAATGTTTTTGCTGGTGCACAGGCACACCTCACGCTAGCATTCTTTGCATACAAATCTAGTTTTAGTACTAACCCTGTATTAATTGGTCTGGGTACTTTTTGTAGGACAAAAAACACAATGTCGACTGATTTACAATAAACTTACACAGTTTGAAGATAATTATAATAGAAAGCTTCCCTAAAAATATTACTTGCTGAGGTGCTGTAGTTTTTTGAGAAATGAGTAAAACAGTGTCATAAAAAATGAAATTGTCTAAGTGATAATGACACAAAAATTATGTTTGACTCAAAAACTATAGCACCTCAGCGAGTAATATTTTGAGGTATTCTTTCTACCATCATTATCTTCAAACTGTGTAAGTTTAACGTGAATCTGTGGACATTGTGTTTGTGTTACAAAGAGTACCCCAATACTTAAGCAGAGAATAATAACTGTAAGTGCAAAATTTCACAATAAGCAGACCGACATCGGTTGGGCCATGTTGAGGATTGGTTGATGTGCTTCATTATTTTGACAATTCTCGCTTTTTTTTTTCATCTGTCAGTTATGGACGAATGAAGCAGCTCTTGAGCAAACATTGGTGACTTCAGCCATTAAAAGGTAAGACTAGAGCAACAGCTACTTGAGCGGAATTTTTTTATCGGAAATGCTATTTGAACTTGTTTATAATGCGTTTGTTCACCATTTAAATGTAGTTTTAATATATGTGTACACTTCTGAATTTTTCGTAATTATTGATTAAAAAATCAGGCCCCAACCTCAAGGTTTTGAAAAACTAAAAACACTTGTCAAAAGGACAATACTTTGACGTCATGTCTCGGATTTGCATTGTTATACCACGCTGCAACAAAGCCACTATACAAATTGGAACTCCCAACTATGACGTAACATGAGTGATTACGTAACGGAGCTTTTCGTATCTCAACATGTGCATAAAATAAACAACCTGTGAAAATTAACAACCTGTGAAAATTCGGTCGTCGAAGTTGCGAGATACATACATGTAATATTGAAAGAAAAAACAACACGAAGATATGTGCTTTCAGATGCTCCCTCTAAAATAATGTAGTTTTTGAGAAAGAAGTAATTTTCCACGAATTTGATTTGGAGACCTCGGATTTAGAATTTGAGGTCTCGAAATCAAGCATCTGAAACCACACAACTCTGGTGACAAGTAGGGGGTGTTTTTTCTTTCATTATTATCTCACAACTTCAATGTCGGATTGAGCTCCATTTTTCACAGGTTTGCATATATTGAGATACACCAACTGTGAAGACTAGTCTTTGACAATTACCAATAGTGTCCAGTGTCTTTAAAGGCAGTGGAAACTATTGGTAATTACTCAAAATAATTATTAGCATAAAACCTTTCTAAGTGACGAGTAATGGGGAGAGGTAGATGGTATAAAACATTGTGAGAAACGGCTCCCATTGTATTCAAGAAAGAAGTAATTTTTCACAAATGTGATTTCGAGACCTCAGATTTTGAACTTGAGGTCTCGAAATCAACCATCTAAATGCACACAACTTCGTGTGACAAGGGGGTTTTTCTCTTTCATAATTATTATCTCGCAAGTCTGATGACCGATTGAGCTCAAATTTTCACAGGTTTGTTATGTTATGCATATATGTTGAGATACACCAACTGTGAAGGCTAGTCTTTGACAATTACCAATAGTGTCCACTGCCTTTGAAGAAACCAAATAAAAGACAGTACCTATCATATAATCCTGCAAAGTAAAGTCTAACATCATTATGGTTGTGGTATGTTTTCTTGCCGGAGAAATTGTACCCAGTTGAGGATGCCTAGTTTTGTTGTTATGGATTTCTTTCTATTTCAACTTGTAACACCCTTAGGGCTGGTGAACCAGATGAATGTGCTGGCACAGTGGCATTCCTCAGCTCTGATGATGCTTCTTACATCACTGGAGAAAACATCCTCATTACTGGCGGAGGGCAGTCAAGGTTGTAGCTTTTTTCAAGACGAGGGATTCGACAGTCAAGAACACAACATTATCACAAGGGTCAAATGTGTACATTTTTCTTTAAAGGGTTTCGATACCTTTTGTAGATCAAGATTTTGGCCATGACATGAATTCCTATTCACAGTGAATGAAGATGTACATGTAATATAAATCTGTGGACATTGTGTCGTACAAAAATTACCCAAACCCTTTAAATCTTTGTAATTTTCACATCTTCATGTGGATAAAGGTTTTAAAAGTATCCTTTCTCACTTTATCAGATTCTAATTTTCTCTGCAACAACGATACATGAATCTAGCTATTTGAATTTAATCACCTATCAGAAAATTGTGTTTGTTCCTTGCCTACCATTTGTAATGTTCAACTGAATTGAGGACATAATTCAGTTTTTACCCTTACACTGAAGATCATGTATTTAATAGCACTATATACTCAGTATTTTTCCAAGTTCTGTGAAGAAAATAAATTCACTGTTTGGCAAATCACTTTGGTGGGAATCGAACCCACAACCTTTGTATTAATAGAACAGGGATGGAGAAGAACATGATCTGTTTTCAGTGGAACGATAGCTATTGGATACATCATGACCACAACATATCTGAGGATCTTCTGACTTCCTCATTTTCTTCAGAATTTTTCCATCTAGGCATTTTACATTTTTTATTACAAGTTTCAATGTCTGGTTTGTGGAATGAAACTTTGATTTTAGTAGACAATAAAACTACAATTTCATCATCTGATCATGGACTACCTAGCTGCTATTTTTATTTGCTTGAATTATGCCCGAGTATTATAAATTATTTAAGTTTCCAAATCTATCAACACAACCAAATAAATAATTTAGTTTGTAATACGAGTCTTGGAAATGTGTTTTTATACTGTGTCTTTATGTATTTTCTGTGTCTTTGCATGAAGGAGAGGATCAGAATGACCTTTCATATAAGCAGTTACTTTTTGTAATTACCTGTATGTACATGTACTCAAATTAAAGACCATAAAAATGTACTTGTTAAAGACACTGGATACTATTGGTAGTTGTCAAACACCAGTCTTCTCTTTGATGTTTCTCAACATAGGCCTATGCATAAAATTACAAAGTTGCGTGATAATAATGAAAGAAAAAACATCCTTGTCACATGAAGTTGTGTTGTCAGATGCTTGATTTTGAGACCTCAAAATCTCATTCTGAGGTCTCGAAATTGAATTTGTTGAAAATTACTTCTTTTTCGAAAACTCTGTTACTTCAGAGGGAGCCGTTTCTCACAATGTTTTATACTAACAACCTCTCCCCATTACTCGTTACCAAGTAAGGTTTTACGCTAATATTTATTTTGAGTCATTACCAATAGTGTCCACTGCCTTTAAATCTTGGTATATTACCCTTGTGGTGTACAGTGAAAAGAAGACACAAATTGAGCCAACAGTATTTACTAACATTAACAATGCCTTTATTGAAAACAATATGACATGGTTAGTTCAAACATCTGTTTGTTTATAAATAAACACTTGTTTATGAATTAACACTAGTTTGTGAATCGTGTTCACAGAGAGAATTGTTTTTCTTCAAGAGTGGTATTACTATCCTAGGCTCACTTAGGTTTAAAGGAACACGTTGCCTTGGATCGGACTAGTTTGTCTATAAACAGGGTTTGTAACAATTTTTTATAAAATGATGTTTTAAAAGTAGAATACAATGATCCACACATATTTGCCTCGAAACTGCGTGGTTTTCCTTTTACTGTGCAAACTAACACGGTCGGCCACTTATGGGGGGTCAAAAATTTGACTCGCATAAATGGCCGACCGTGATTGTCTACGGGGTAAAATGAAAACAGTGCAATTTAGAGGCGTGTTTGTGTGGATCATTCTATTCTACTTTAACAACATCTTTCTACCCATATGCATCTTATAACAAACGGTTACAAATGCTTTTCAAAGACCAACCCGACTGTCCAAGGCAACGTGTTCCTGTAATAAATTGGATCTTTTCTCAATCAAACATACTTTGTCAAAATATTAGGCACTTGCTGTGGCACTAGATTGCAGTCCTTAAAAAAAAAACCTGATCTTTAAGTTCTGGGGCCTATTTAATAGTGCTGCTTAAAAACAAATGTTTGTGCTTACTACATAGCAGAAATATTTGCGTAAGCATAAGTGTATTTCACAGGTTGGCAAGAAAAGTTTAGGCGTACTGCTTGAGCTTTCACCATGGATTTGCATTGGTGTCATTCTATTTTATACAGTAAGCGCAAGATTGGTAGCATGCCTTTTTGAGTGCTTACAGTAAGCAGCGCTAAGAAATGGATCTTGTATCAGCAAGCACAAAAGTGTCCGCTAAGCAGCTCTATGATGTTTGGAACTACTGGGATTGAGATTTCAGAATTTGAATTGTATAGAGTAGTATATTTTTGAGGTTAATAAGGATTCCACAAATTAGTATTGCTGACACTAATTGTGCCATCCTTTTTGTCAGAGGTCATAGAGCACATGGCCCTTGAAGGAGGTGTACCTTTTGTAATTATTCCAAAAATTAATGACCATAATTATAAATGACTTGGTAAGAGGTATTGCAGCTGTCAATAATGTATACCATTTTCAGAAACTATTCCCTTGAAAGGAAAGTGGTTTCAGAAAGGGAGATTCAAAAACAATTTAATTCTGAGAAAAATTTCTGCATGAAATGATTCTTAGATTGTTTATTCCAATAATGGATCTTTCTTTCTACATGGACATTTATTAGTGGGTGTTTTTCTTTCATTATTCTCTTGCACCTGCGATGACCAATTGACACCCAAATTTTTCAAAAAGTGAGAATACTGGTCTTTGACAATAACTAAAAGGTTTCCAGCCGTTGGTTTCACCAAAAATCTTCCTAACTTGGGATTAATCTTCGGACTAGCCCACCTTGTTGAGCTGAAAATGGCTGATGATGAGACCGATGTTAAAGGGACACACTGCCTTGGATCGGACGATTTGGTCTATAAAAAGCGTTTGTTATAAAATGCCTGTGGTTAGAAAGATGTTTTAAAAGTAGAATACAATGATCCATACAAACTTGCCCCGAAACTGCTTGGTTTTTCTTTATTTTCGAACTAACGCAGTCGGCCATTTATTAGTCGACGTGGGAAAAGAAAAATCGTGCAACCTCAAGGCATTTTTGTGTGGATCATTGTATCGTACTTTTACACCATCTTTCCACCCAGATGCATTTTATAAAAAACAGTTACAAACGCTTATTTAAGACCAACTCGACCGATCCAATGTGTTCCTTTAATTTAAAAGAGAGCCATTTACATCAACAAGGTGGGCTAGACTTAGATCGGGTTCAGTTCCGTATCCAAATAAATAGGATGCATTGAACCCATCCTAACTTAGGACGGGTTACTCGTTCTAAAGTCTAGCTAGGATTAATCCGAGCGTTTCCGTGAAAATCGGCTGCAGTGCCCCTAGCTAATACAAAGAGTCCAAGCCAGTACAAGACTTGATAATCTCTAATCACCATCAGCCAACCATAACCCTCTTCCTCCCACGTTGCCTCACTTCCTCTAATTTCTTCAAAACTTCAGCTGCTTTCTCATAAGATTTCCCGTAAGCTGATAACACCTTCTCAAAGACAACTTCGGTGTCCGGATGGGTGCTCAAGAAGGCTCTTTCCAAGACATAAAGGTCCACACCCTTGTCCTCTGCCAAACCTGAAATCTGGCTGAGGCCAAAATCAATTAAGATGATAGACGACAACTGGAAGTTGGAATCAGACGATTGTTGGCGTAGTAACATATTCGATGTTGTAAGATCCCCATGGATGACGTCATTGCTGTGTATTTTGGCCAATATTTTACCGACAACTTCAGCAAGTTTGAAAAGTTCTTCTAATGGAGCAGATCTGCGCTGAAAGTCTTCTATAAATTCTCTTACGGTAACAGAGTTATCAAAGTCTTCCATGTAAATGCAATACTCAACATAGTTGACAAAGTAGACTGTTGGTGTAGAAATTCCTGCAAAGCATAAACAAAGAAATATAATATTGAAAATAGGCTCAATTCAGTTCATACATTTATGTTTAGTTCAAAATAAACTTAGAAACCTTTTTTAAACAATTGTGGTGATTCCTTTGACTTTTTTTGTTAGATCAGATTGAATCAAAAACATAAAATAGGCTTACAACCACCACCCATGCAGAAACTGAAATGGCCCAAAATGTTCAATCCACACTTTTGCTTTCAGGAAACCAGAAAAGCAGATGTCAACTTTCGGACCGTCAGTGTACATCATTTGTTTAATAAAGAAGTAACATTTGCTTATCTAAATAGTGAAATAAGAACAGCAGACAAATGGATACTAAACAGATAACATTAAATAATAAAGGGTTCAATCCGCTTTTCGGAGTCAGAAAAGTGGAATGCATCAGAAACAAAATTCAACAGTTCAACCTGCTTTTCTGTAGCAGAAAAGTAGCCCAACTTTTTTGTATACTCAAGTGGGGCGAGCAGAAAAGCAGATGTCCACTTTTTTTATCATACATTTGTTTATCATATAACTATAAGTAAAATTAGACACGCATAATTAGACACGCACAATCCGTCATATTTAATTAATAGCCTACTCGAGTCCTAGAACTATTTCGGTTTCGTCCGGCTACCCGTTACGGGAGACGATAGCCGGACGAAACCGAAATAGTCGGGAGACGATAGCCGGACGAAACCGAAATAGTTGTAGAAGTATTAATAGCCAACCTTGTTGAGCTGTAAATCATTGGCTCTCTTATAGTAAAGTAAATCCCCCATTCCACACACTGACCTGCTTTTTGGCATCTCAAAAGCGAACGCACTTCTTGAGAAGTTCTCTTGGCCGTCAGTTTCTCGTCGAGAGTTGGGTGACGATACTTCTTTTTAAACCGTTGTTTCACGACACACGCCCTCCCTAAAAAAGTTCCCCGATAAACTTTAGCTTCAGCGCCCTGCTTGATGAGTTGAGATCCTGGTAAGACCGAAAATAATGGAACCTCGGCACTCGTGTCCGTTAGTAGGGAAGCCATTTTTTAAATCTCAATCGACACGGCTGGCTCCGATCCTACACATGACCTCGAGCTGACCCTGGTAGAAAAGTTTGTTGACCTGGATTTATCTATTTTTTAGTAGGGGTGGTTGCGGGGACCGGACGGGGTTAACAAAATCAATGTGTTTTAATCAGTTTCATGATTTGTATTATAATCATGGTAGATAACTGCTAGATTGTATTATATTCATCAACCTTTCAAAGAATGTTATAACTTTAAATATAAAGATTGACTTTGCAAAAAGTGAAGGTTGTTGTCAAATAAAAAACATCGTGAATCAAAAATGGTTATTGGTGAAGTGCACCAGACTGATTTGGCATTTGATGTGCGTGTTGCTGGTGGTCGCGTCGCGGCCGCTG
The DNA here is from genome assembly GCF_902459465.1 of Asterias rubens. Taxonomy (NCBI): domain Eukaryota; kingdom Metazoa; phylum Echinodermata; class Asteroidea; order Forcipulatida; family Asteriidae; genus Asterias; species Asterias rubens. The sequence goes on along the minus strand of NC_047065.1, from coordinate 16,475,528 downwards.
CCAGAATCTGCTAGTGATTATATATATATGCTGCATGCTCTCGAAGGTGGATGGGTTTTATTATTGCTGGGATGGGTGAGCCTGTCTGACCTCTTTTTGTAAAATTTTCATTCAAGTTCAACAAAGTGGAACCTGGTTTGAACTTGTGTAGTCAGTGGTTTAAGAAGTAGCGGCATCAGTTTGCTGAGTGTGGTAAGTATTGCTCAATGATGATGGTTTACTTGTTGAAGATAACGGACCGCCACAGCACAGGCATGACACTGACAGGCGCTAGGTGTTAAGTGTTAATTGTTAGCAGCCTCCACAGCCAGTGGCAGTGCCACCGCCGCCGGGGGCGAACGAACTCGTGTGTGTGTGTGCTGGGCCCAATTTCATGGCTCTGCTTACCGCAAGCACAGAATCGGCGCTTATCACGGAAGCAGGGAATTCGGTGCTTACGGCAAGCGTATTTCACGGGTTAGCGGCGAATTTGGGCTTCTGCGCGTGCGTACTCCACGACCACATTCTAATACTAGGCATTCTACGCTTACAAGGCTAGCGCAGAAATTCGGCGCTTGCACGTAAGCGGGGAATCACGATCGTAAGCGCAGAATTTGGCGGTAAGCAGAGCCATGATGAAATTGAGCCCTGTGTGCTGTACTTTTTGGGTTGGGGTTGTATTGTAAATGTAACTTAACCTTCCCCCCCCCCCCCCCCCACCTTGGTCTCAACCTCCACTGCACTAGTTCAAGTTGCGATAATGTATCGCTTTTCTAGACCTCCACGACCAACAACCCCTCGATGTCCGCCCCGTGTTCGAAGCATGTCCCAATTCTAGATTTATAAAATATCACTTTTTCGACTTCGAGTAAGAATTAAGTCCCCGATTTAAAATTCACATACAGTGTGCGATCTATCCATGCATATAAGAACAGATGACACAACTTCATTCCATGACTAGACTTGATTTCAAGTCTGAGATTGAGGTTAGTTATCTGCATCAGCCACGCAGAATTGGGAGCTCTCTGCTTCCGCACGTCACACGCACACCAAAGGGGTAGGCCTTGTTAATGTATGGGGGGGGGGAGATTGACAACAACCCCAACAAAACATGTGTGGGCCATTATTGGTCGGTCGAGCTCCGCCTAGCAACTACTGTAGTAGTAGGACAGTAGCGATCAGCCGGAAAGGGGTCTGCCTGATCATCACGTAATGAGCTGGCCGTAATCGTACTTGGGCAGTAAATGCATCTTATTCAGGAATAATTGTGAATGTGATCAGCTGATGAACAAAGATTTGGGACAGGGTTTTCCCTTAAGTTTGAATTTCTTTAGTAAAAAGCCAATCAAGACCCAAGCAGTGACTTGGACGCTGTATTCCTTTTTTTTTTTTTTTTTTTTTTTCATTATCTCGACCGATCGAAAAAAGGAGTACAGCGCTGGTCCTCAGGTGTTTTAACAACCATTTGGCTAGTGAACCAGTGCTGTTATTAGACGGAAGAGACAGGCCCTTATGGGCGTGGCAGCCTCCCACAGTCCCATTCTCCTTCGATGCTGGACGGTACCAATATTATATCAACAAAATCCAAGATGTGTTAAAATCACTCATTAACATGCTCAGCTACCGTCTAGGATTATTTGACCCCCTTTTATCTTGGTTTAGTAAATTACAGAAGGCTCCACTTACCTGAGGGTTAGTTCTTGCTAGGTCTGTATATAACATGTGCTTAGAATAGTACATGTGTGACATGTGTGAAAGTAGTATTCTGCCCCTCTAATAAAAACATCTCTGAGACCTGACCCCTCCCCCCCCCCAACCTATGTGGAACAGTCCAGTCTAGCATATCAAGGAATTTAACTCCTCCAGGTCATTCAACTTTGGAGAAATGGCATAATTTGTCATTGGAGGATTGATTTATTGGTACCTTCTCACCTTGAAGGGGTTTTAAGGGAGAACACTGAAGGTTGGAACTTTTTGGTTTGAGTGTTGTATCTATGACGATGTGACCTCTAACGTCACTCAAAAACCATAACATGATTTGCGCGCATACCATCCGGGCAAAACCTAGTTGTGTTTTTGCAGCCAGCTAGAAAGTGTATGCAATCTTACCATGACTATGCATCTTTTTGACCGGCGAAACATGTTTTGTCAACAGAGGGCGGTTTGAATGTAAACATAGGTCACATCGTCTATAGGAAGGGTACATTATAATTCTAGTAAAGAGTCAGGGATTAATACAGACAATGCAATGCTCAAACCTGATACATGTACTTAGCAGCAGTTCTCACAGGGTGCCCTTTACCTAGAAGAAAATACATAGAAGAAAGCATATACATTCCTGAATGCTTATTTGAAATTGGAATCCTTGAGGCTGGTGTACAAGTACATGTATCTCCAAAGTTAAAATGAATTAACTGCATGTTTCACTTTTTTTCAGGGACTTCTGAAGCTTTCCAAGGAGTATATCGTAAACATTGAAGTCTTTCAGTATGGCCACTCCCACCTTGTACCATGCACCCTCATCGTTCTTCTCACAAAGGGTAGGTTCAAATTGTAACTTGCGCCAAATAGACAGATCCATTAAGCTTTGCCCCGTTGCGTATTGACCAATCACAACGCTATGAGGGTCCGACAGGTAAGACCGGCATGCGTGCGCGTATGCTTGGCGCACGCGGAAAATTTGTGTAGAAAGGCATTGGAGAGGCGCAAGTGTTCTTGCTCACACGCGTGTCGTGGGCGGAACCTAATTGATCGGTCTATTTCACAAAGTACTGAGGGTTGTCGTTGGAGTCAGCTGACGATTCAATCTCAATCGCTCAGATGACTGCAATGTCACTTTACAATCACTTTAAGTCAGTGGAAATAAGTGTAAAAGGAACATTACAGAATTGGTTTTCGCTATTAAGCAAAACAGTTGCTGGCAGTGTAAGAACATAATGTGATCAACCATATATATACATGGACTGACGCACCTGGGCACAATGTCATGGCTCTGCTTACCGTAAGCAATTAATCGGCACTTACGGAAGCAGGGAATACTGTGTTTACGTATTTCACGGATTTGCGGCGATTTTTTTATTCTGCGCGTGCGTACACTCCACGTTTCTAGGCATTCCACACTTGGAAGTAAGCGGGGAATCGTGATCGTAAGCGCAGAATTTGGCAGTAAGCAGAGCCATGAAATTGGGCCCTGTAGGTTTTAGATTGATCGGCTATCGGCTCCACAAGTTATGACCATTAAACTTATTTTATATAGAGCACTGGAGAGCTTTGATATTATAAAACATTGAGGGGTATTTTTTTTCACAAAGCATTTGAATCTGAGAAAGGCTTCAGGCATGAAGTCTTTCTCATGCGTCTGAAAGTACACATTACAATGTAGCAATGGTGTATTCTCTCACTTAGGCAAAACTCACAATACTTCAAAAATACTATACTGCAGTTCATAATTTAATCTAAATTATATATTTGTTTTTCGGTAACACCATGTGTGTTTCTACTTACTAGGTAATGTATGTTCTGTCTGGGAGACACGCACATAAACATGTTTTTATGTGCGCGTCTCCCGACGATGACCAGAGCAAGCTAGCCAAAACGTTGAGACCATTTTAAGAACTGACCCTGCGCTAGTACAGTTAATTACGATTCTATAAGCTAAAGTAGTAGTCCCAGCCTATTTTCTGTACCATCCGCCCTGGTAATAAGTAAAAAGCAGGACAGTTCTCTTCAGAACTGAGAAGTCTCCCGAACACCCGAACAATCTACTCCGCGGTAGTAGAATAAAGAAAGACAGTTCTCTAAGAACAAACTCTACCTGGCAAGTAGATACACACATGGTGTTACCATAAACCAAATAAATATTGATTGATACCTCACCATGCTTTAAATCCTACATTGTGTATATAATCTAAATTGTTTTTAAAAGCGCTCCGTTCTTTGTGGGGCGCTATATAAATGCTTTCATTATTATTAATTGTATTGGTTTTTAATTTGTAGGCAAGACTTGCATTTGAAGAGAAGAAGTTAAAGTACAGGAGTGTAGAAATTGCCATCATGGCACAGGAGCAACTGCAGCCTTGGTACGCACGTATACACCCCTTAATGACTGTTCCAGGTCTAGCCTTAGACACCGGAACGCATTTCATCGACTCTGAATCTATCATAGGCTATCTGGATCAAATCACCCCAGAATGTAAGTTATAATGAATCCTGTCATTTCTCAGTGGAGTGTCATGGCCTAGCGGTTAAAGGAACACGTTGCCTTGGATCCTCGGTCGGGTTGGTCTTTGAAAAGCGTTTGTAACCGTTTGTTATAAAATGCATATTATGGTTAGAAAGATGATTTAAAAGTTAAATACAATGATCAACACAAAAATGCCTCGAAATTGCGTGGTTTTCCTTTTAATTTGTGAACTAACATGGTCGGCCATTTATGAGAGTCAAAAATTTGACTTTTATGTACATGGTATCTCAAAAACCTCCATATTGTCCTTCTACTAAAGCTGAAACATATGGAATAAATTACTCAATTAAGTAGGACTCAACTCAAGATTGTCTTCATTGTAACTGCTTAGTTTTAAAGGCACTGGACACTATTGGTTATTACTCATAATAATTGTTAGCGTAAAAACTTACTTGGTAAACAAGCAGTGGAGAGCTGTCGATAGTACATGTATAAAACATTGTGAAAAAGGCTCCCTCTGAAGTGACAGTAGTTTTTTAGAAAAGGGTAGTTCTTCACTCAAACGATTAAAAAACTTCAGGCCTGAATAATTTTTAGGTCTACCAGTGCCTTTAAACTTTCTTCCTTTTGAGCTCTGGCTACTCCTAGAACTGAGTATAAACTGCATACATGCAAGTTCTCGGCCTTTCAGCTCATTTAATCATTTTGTCCTCAATTTTAGTGCCTTAGAAAACTGAAGTTTCCATCTTCCCTTCTCAATTTACCCCATCCCTCTTTTTTTCCTTTTTGTTTTAGTGCCTCCATTGTTCCTTAGTGAAAAGATGCCTGAGGGTCAGAAATGCAATCATTATCTTCGCCTGTTCAAGACGATTCCTATAGAATTTATTACTTTTGGGACTTTCATGGACATGCAGTACTCCCAGGGGACTAAGCTGGGAATGAAGCCTGCTTTCATTTTAAGTAAGTCAGTTTGAACTGTTAAACAGCTACCTGAGCGGAATGTTTTCAATGGAAATGGTATTTTTACTTGTTTATAATGCACTTGTTCACCATTTAATGTAATTTTTATATGTGTACACTTCTGAATTTTTCGTAATTATCGATTAAAAAATCAGGCCCCAACCTAAAGGTTTTGAAAGACTAAAAAGACTTCTGCCGTTGACGGTGCGAATCAAAGGACAATGCCGCTGACGTCATGTCTGGGAGTTTGCATTGTTACACCTCCACGCTGCAACAAAGCGGCTTAACAAATTGGAGCAATAATGACCATTCAACTTATTGCCTGGCCCCATAACACAAGCAGCAATAATGACCATTCAACTTATTGCCTGGCCCCATAACACAAGCAGCAATAATGACCATTCAACTTATTGCCTGGCCCCATAACACAAGCAGCAATAATGACCATTCAACTTATTGCCTGGCCCCATAACACAAGCAGCAATAATGACCATTCAACTTATTGCCTGGCCCCATAACACAAGCAGCAATAATGACCATTCAACTTATTGCCTGGCCCCATAACACAAGCAGCAATAATGACCATTCAACTTATTGCCTGGCCCCATAACACAAGCAGCAATAATGACCATTCAACTTATTGCCTGGCCCCATAACACAAGCAGCAATAATGACCATTCAACTTATTGCCTGGCCCCATAACACAAGCAGCAATAATGACCATTCAACTTATTGCCTGGCCCCATAACACAAGCAGCAATAATGACCATTCAACTTATTGCCTGGCCCCATAACACAAGCAGCAATAATGACCATTCAACTTATTGCCTGGCCCCATAACACAAGCAGCAATAATGACCATTCAACTTATTGCCTGGCCCCATAACACAAGCAGCAATAATGACCATTCAACTTATTGCCTGGCCCCATAACACAAGCAGCAATAATGACCATTCAACTTATTGCCTGGCCCCATAACACAAGCAGCAATAATGACCATTCAACTTATTGCCTGGCCCCATAACACAAGCAGCAATAATGACCATTCAACTTATTGCCTGGCCCCATAACACAAGCAGCAATAATGACCATTCAACTTATTGCCTGGCCCCATAACACAAGCAGCAATAATGACCATTCAACTTATTGCCTGGCCCCATAACACAAGCAGCAATAATGACCATTCAACTTATTGCCTGGCCCCATAACACAAGCAGCAATAATGACCATTCAACTTATTGCCTGGCCCCATAACACAAGCAGCAATAATGACCATTCAACTTATTGCCTGGCCCCATAACACAAGCAGCAATAATGACCATTCAACTTATTGCCTGGCCCCATAACACAAGCAGCAATAATGACCATTCAACTTATTGCCTGGCCCCATAACACAAGCAGCAATAATGACCATTCAACTTATTGCCTGGCCCCATAACACAAGCAGCAATAATGACCATTCAACTTATTGCCTGGCCCCATAACACAAGCAGCAATAATGACCATTCAACTTATTGCCTGGCCCCATAACACAAGCAGCAATAATGACCCCATAATTAGATATCAATCCAATTTTATTGATCCACTCCAAATCCATATCTGAAAGCTCACAAAGTAATGCATAAGGGTGATATTTTCTTTCATTATTCTCTTGCAAATTCGATGACCAATTGAGTTGAAATTTTGACAGGCTTGTTATTTTATGCATATGTTTGGATACATCAGTTGAGAATACTGGTCTTTGACAGTTACCAAACGTGTCCACTTAGTCCTCTTATGAAGACCTAGTTGCCAACTTTTACATTCCCATATTATGTAATCTGACTGAGTTGAATTCTTCCATCATTGCAGAGCAAATTCATGCCTCGATAGAGGTTTGCCAACGTTACTCCGAGAAGTATAAAGACTTAAGGTACGAGTATCTCAACAAAGCCACCGCCCTCACAACGAGATTAGAAGTTATCAAGGATACCAGTACCCTAAAAGACCACCTCGACCATGTGGAGAAAATCCTGACGGAGATAGATGAAGAGTTGGGAAAAAATGCTAAAGAATGTCAAGGTTAGTTGAGTATTCAGGGTTTGATCTCTAGCTAGACCAGTATGCGCATCATTCAACAGTTAGTGCTTGCGCAAGGGTTATTTGCCGAGAGGTCTACTGTTGTACATATTATTGGTCTTGTACAATGGACACAATTTTGGAGATTACTTACTCGCTTAAAGCCATTGGACACTTTCGGAACAGAAAAAAAAAAATAAAAAATTTACAAATAAATTAGAGGGTTTACAGAAGGTAATGGTAAAAGACTTCTCTTGAAATATTATTCCATAATACTTTTTGAGAAAACATTAAAAAAATATCATGTCGAGAATTACGAATTTATTTTAAACACATGTCATGACACGGCGAAACGTGCGGAAACAAGAGTTTGTTTTCCAGTTATTTTCTCCCGACTCAGATGACCAATTGAGCCAATTGAGCCTACATTTTTGTTAATTTATACATAAGTTGTGATACACGAAGTGTGGGCCTTGGACAATACTGTTTACCGAAAGAGTCCAATGGCTTTAAAGACACTGGACAATATTGTTATTGTCAAAGACCAGTCTTCTCACTTGGTGTATCTCAACATATGCAGAGGGAGCCGTTTCTCACAATGCTTTTTTTACTATAAACAGCTCCCCATTACTCATTACCAAGTAAGGTTTTATGCTAATAAATATTTTGAGTAATTACCAATAGTGTACGCTGCTTTTAAGTGCTTAGGCAGCCAGTGTTAACATGAATTTGATTTAATGTATGTAAGTAGCAGCAAATTTGTTGCATAGATTTTGCTACATTCCTTTAAAAATGCATTGAATTCACTTTCTTTTTTTTCTTTTTTTTACAAAACCATACCTTATTTTAAGACAAAATAAAAGTTGAGAGTTTTTTTTTTGTTTTTTTTTTTTGGGGGGGGGGAATGAAGCGTCATCATCTGTAAAAATTCATTCAGAAAAAAAGTGGTTTTCATTCTTACTTAGATTGAGACACGACATGTAACAAGATCGGAACATTTTATTAAAGCCATTGGACACTTTCGGTAAACAGTATTGTCCAAAGGAAATAACAAAAAAATAATGGGAAAACCCACCCTTGTTTCTGCACGTTTCGCCGTGTCATAACATGTGTTTAAAATAAATCCGTAATTCTTGATGTCGAGAATTGATAATTGTTTTAATGTTTTCTCAAAAAGTAAAGCATTTCATGGAATAATAGTTCAAGAGAAGTCTTTCACCATTACCTTCTGTAAACCCTGTAAGTTATTTGTAAATCTGTGAACTTTTTTTTTTTTTTTTTTCCTGAAAGTGTATATTGGCTTTAATTCTTGAATTGAATTGAACATTGAGAAGTGTACACATTGGAATCTACCTGGAATGTTATGCCCGGTGCACACTATTCTGCGAATGCGGATGAATGTTGACGTCACATGGCTGTTTTCACAGCGAATGTTTCAACTGTTGCGAATTATTTCGTTTTGATTTTGTGTACCAAAATTCACTTCACATTCGCATCGCAGGAAGTGTGAACCGGGCCGGGCTTTCCCCATTCCAAAAACTTTTTATAAAAAATCTGTAAATCTTTCATTTTGCCAGATCTGCAAGAGGACCAGAAACCATGGTTGTGCGGCGGACACTTTAATGTCGCAGACATCTACTTGGCAACTATTCTTCACCGTCTGTCCTTCGTTGGCTACTCCAATTTCTGGAGCAACGGAAACCGTCCTCAAATTGAACAGTATTATCATCGGGTGCTGCAGAGGGACAGCTTCCGTAGAAGCTGCTTGCTCGCCAATGACACATTCTGGGCAGTAAAGTGGCCCACAATGAAGTACAAGTTAAAATGCCTTCTACCGAAGTTTCTTGGAACAACAGCTGTTGCATCCGCTGTTATTGTTGGTGCTTATATTTATTTCAAGAGGCATTAAATTATTTTCAGCTCTTGTTCAGTCATTCCGAATTTCTCCTGCAAGGTTTCAAATTTTGCCATACTTGTACTTACCATTTTTAAACTCATTTATTTTTAAATCTTTTATGTAGATGCTTTTGGTATAAAAAGATCACATTTGGTAGAAATTTTTGAATACTTTCACATGTAAGTTGTTAATGTAATGATCACTTGGTGATTTAATTGGTGTTCAGAACACAAAAGATTTAATGCCAGTCGACTGTGAGTAGACTTCTATTTTATACTTTTACCGATTTAGGACTTTTATATAATTACAAACTGCCTGGTGGTGGGAAAAACATGTAGCTGTTATTTTGTTCACAATATCGAAACAAATCATGTTTGTTGATCTACTGCTCTAGTTTTGATGATATCGAACAAGGTAGCTAAAATAATTGTAGAAAAATTAAAAAGGTTGCCAAAAGATGGACATGCCATCATTTCAACATACTTTCTAAAATGTAGCTGTGATTGTAAGGTTGTTGAGCCATCCCTTTTGCCAGATAGTCCACGCACATTATACAAATATAACGTGGTTTGAGGGTGAACAGTCCATATGAACTCCCCAGGGTATTGGAAGTTGACTTTCTGGACACACCATGAAACACAACAACTGACTGGGGCGCATTTGTACAACCCCCCTGGGAACAGTTCCACGCTGTAAAGCGCATGACAAGTAGACTATCACCCTGGCTGCTCGGGCGTGAGTCTACTTGTCATGCGTATTTGCCACATGTGTAAATACTCGCGCGCACTTGGCACATAGCAAAGGCTGCACATGACACATGATGTTGAATGGACCGATGAGACCTCAACTCTCGGTCATGAATACATGTGATGTATAGTAATGCCCGATAGTCCCAACTGGAATTCATCGGAGCATACACCGTATGAATTTACGCAAAGAATCGGTGACACATTCAATGGGAGACTTTAGGACACTAGGTGGCAGCAGACTTACCAGGTAAATTTCCAATGTTTACATATCTGAGCATGCGCACATGACCGAGAATGATTTTACCTGGTAAGTCTGCTGCCACCAAGCGTCTCAAAAGTCTCCCATTCAATTCAATTTATTTGTTCATCATATGAAAACACATGAAATTTGTTTTCCATTGCACAGCTGCAGAACAAAAAAGAGAGATTCATAATAAAACAGGACGAGTCAATAAGGTAAACACAAATTATCTGATAAAACTATTATTAAACTATGGATGGCACTGGGTAGAAAGGTGTTTAATATGTTCTCTTAGTTGGATCCTTCCTGGGCCCAATTTCATAGAGCTGCTAAGCACAAAAATTTGCTTAGCTTGAAATTTCTTCCTTGATAAAAACAGGATTACCAACCATATTTCTATTTGTTGCTTATTGCTTGTTACTGGTACTTAGCTGTTGTTTGCTTATCCTGAAAATCACGTGGAAATTTGGTTGGTAATACTGTTGTTATCAATGAAGAAATGTCATGCTTAGCAAATTTTATGCTTAGCAGCTCTATGAAATTGGGCCCTGTTTGTTACAATGAATGAGTGTAGAGGATGTGTGCTGTCAGACATAGTATGGTTACATTTTTTCATAAGGCTGCATGGGGCGTGCATGGACTGTGCATGGACAAAGTTCATGTGTGTAAACAAAAAAAGGCATCCTTGAGAAAGTGTTGCCTGATGGTTAGAATTTAAGAGCTGAAGGTCACGAATCTACACTTTAGAGTCTATTCTCTAAATTCAACTATTTCCCCAAATCTTTGTACTCTGTCAAACGACGCCGGGTCACATTTATAGCTGCTTTGCACAATTTATAAGACTATATTATTATATACAACTTGTACTTGCGACATTATTAAGTACAATGTTTTGTTTAAAATTATGTTTTATACTAAAATAAATTTTTTAACTGGAAAATGATTTTGGAAATTGAAATAATACATGTTTTCAACTGAGTTTTTTCACATCATGTTATTTTAGGAAAGTTGGTAATTTTCAAGTTGAACGAACATAATATTTTGTAGAAATCTACAGTTTAGTGTAGAATCAGAACAGAAATAGTTTAACAGGCTTGGAATTACAGCAGACCACAGAGGCACTGGCATATCTGTTGCCCCTCGTCTTGGCTTTGGTGCCCCTTCAAAAAGTTCCGATTGACTTTTAGAGATTTTTCAATGGAGGTGCCCTTTTCAAACTGAAATGGCTTTTGAAAATCCCCTTTGCAAAGATGAAATTCCAAGCCTGGGTTAAACTTACCATGTGGAAGTCTTTGAAAATATCTCCCAGTGTTATGTTATTAACCATAATCAACAGGACAACACTTTCAATTCGAATCAGATGATTTTCATTTATTTTTAAAGCACGCAATGCAACCACTTACACACAACTTAGAACATTACTTTCAGGGTATTGTACACTCCTAGTAGAACAATGTATGTAAACATTACAGGGATAGCTAGTTTTCAAATTCGATAATATTGTAACAAGTGAAAGTTATTAAATGGATGTTGGTGACTTTATTGTAAGAACAAAAATTATTAAAAAAATGTAGAAACTGCATCTTAAAAAGAACAAAACTTTTCTTGTGGTACAAAAATACCAACAAAACTAGAAAGAGATTTAAAATGTATGAATAATTTAAAGGGAAGGTACACGTTTGGTAATTATTCAAAACAAATATTAACTTAAAAACTGACATGGAAACGAGCATTGGAGAGCTGTTGATAGTATAAAACATTGTGAGAAACAGCTTCCTCTGAAGTAGCATAGATTTTGAAAGTCTTTTATTCCTATCTGAAATCACACAAATTCGTCCAACAAGGGTGTTTTTTCTTTCATTATTTTCTCCCAACTCTGATGACCAATTGAGCTCAAATTTTCACAGGTTTGTTATTTTATGCATATGTTGAGATACACCAAGTGAGAAGACTGGTCTTTGACAATTACCAAAAGTGTGCCTTCCCTTGAAAGGCAGTGGACACTATTGGTAATTGTCAAAGACTAGCCTTCACAGTTGGTGTATCTCAACATATGCATAAAATAACAAACCTGTGAAAATTTGAGCTCAATCGGTCATCAAAGTTGCGACATAATAATGAAAGAAGAAAACACCCTTGTCACACTAAGTTGTGTGCGTTTAGATGGTTGATTTCGAGACCTCAAGTTCTAAACTGCAGGTCTTGAAATCAAATTCGTGGAAAATTACTTCTTTCTCCAACTAATGGCACTTCAGAGTGAGCTGTTTCTCACAATGTTTTATACCACCAACCTTTCCCCATTACTTGTCACCAAGAAAGGTTTTATGCTAATAAATTGTTTGAGTAATTACCAATAGTGTCCACTGCCTTTAACCAAGTTCAAATATGTATTAAAATGTCAATTTTTTGAGTTGTGTAAATGCTCCAATCGGTATTTAATTAATGTTTCAATATTTGAATCATGTTTTCAATATTTACCTTTGGAATGATTCGAAATAAATCTCCAAAAACATTGTCAGTATTTAATTTCCATAAAACAAGATTAAACTATCTATAAATTATGGTTAAAAGATATATTGATTCAATCTGTTGCTTAATTGAAAGTGTCCATGTCGTATTTTTGTTGGTGGAGGCTCTCCCATGCAGAAGGTAAAAACATGTTGGGTATAATACACAAGTTAAAACATATCAAGGTGCATTTGATTTTTAAATTATAAAATATTAGACTTGTGGACAAGTCGTTACCCACAAGTCGTTAAACGTCTTTCGTGGTGATAGCATTCCAACTCGCTCTGCGCTTACTGCGGCACTGGCAATATTCTCACGAGACTGCTGGCACAGCAAGACTACTGCTGCTCTTGTTCTTTGCAGTCTAATTTGTAGTTGGCAGCCAGCAGCTTCGGGCGAGAGCAGTATTAGATTGCAGAAACCTGAATCAATTAAGCCACCACCCCAAATCGACTATCTCACTGCGACGGACCATTAAGGACTTGTTGACAAGACTAATTAAAACATCAAAGTTTTATTTAGAATCCTGGGTTCAAATAATATCTGCTAAATTTGGTGAAAATTTATCTTATTTTCTCCTTACATCGGTTGTCTCTCGAGTCTTATCCACCACATCTTTGTCTCTAACTTCATTTTGAAAAGGGCACTTGCATTGGAAAATTTTGAAAAGGCATCAAGGCCAAGACCAGGTGGCCTCTTAGTGAAATGCCAGGCCTGTGTATTTATGTGAGTATAGAGCAAAGGTCAAAGCTAACATAAATAATAGCATACTCCAAGCCCTTTAATTTGCATATTGCGTCTTGTCCAAATTGGCGAACACAGCTATTACCATAGCTTCGACTGAACTGCCCCGCCATGCCAGCCATAATCCATTATCAGTATGGGACATCCATCATCCATTTTATATGGATTCACAGCTACCAATGAGAATGGCCTTGAAAACACAAAAAAATTATGATAAAAAAGCGATTGCATACAAATCCGTTTCGTAATTGGAACCTACTGTTTGTTTCAATCCTACATGTAAATAGTTTTCAGCATAGAGAACTGACCTGTGAAACTAAAAAGTGATACCTTTTCAAAAACGGTAGTAACTTAAAGACAGTTGACACTATTGGTAATTATCAATATATCTCAACATAAGATGCATAAAAATATAAAAAAAATGTGAAAATTTAAGCATAATTGGTCGTTGCAGTTGCGAGATAATATTGGAAGAAAAACACCATTGTCACACCAAATTGTGTGCTTTCAGATCATGAGATGCTTGATTTCGAGACCTAAAATTCTAAATCCGAGGTCTCCAAATCAAATTTGTGAAAAATTACTTCTTTCTCAATAAACTACGCTACTTCAGAGGGAGCCATTTCTCACAATGTTTTATTTTTACTATCAACTTCTCCCCATTACTCATTACCAAGGTTTTATGCGAACAATTCTTTTGAGTAACTACCGATAGTGTCCACTGCCTTTAATTAAGAGTGAAAAGTTTCAAAAAAAAAGCACAATGCATTTTTGGATAGGCTGCTGTACATGATTGTACTCCTTACCAACAACCCAACATTGATTTTGGGGCTTCAAATTAAATTACAATTATCAACTGGACAGTATCAAACCATTAATTGGCCACATGTATGTGGAAAATGGGTAAAAATAGGGATTATTTACAAATACATAAAAAGTTCCTGCAAATTTTGTCATATTCCATTTCATTCTAACTTTTAAATGAAATAATAATTTTGGCTGGACTAAAAGACACACGATTCCATATTTGTCTCTCCTTAATCAATTATTTCTTAAATAATGTGTAATAGTGTGATTTTTTCTTATTTTTTATAATCTCTGTATATTTTCTTGTAATTCGACCTCTGGTCGCCATGGGAATTTGTTTTTAAATAATAAACCAATAATGAATGAATGAATGAATTAAAATATACTATCCCTTCAAATAATTTGAATACAGCAGCACATTAGCGCTCCCAATTTTTAGGCCAGAAACCCACAGACTCTGGAGGTCAACAAGATTAGTCTATTTGCCATAGAATTAATACTATTTTTATGAGTGTACATGGAAATTTATAATTTAGTTTTTTAGTTCTGCGGTGGATTTCACAAAGAGTTGAGACTAGTCGTATCTCAAGTTACGATGAGTTACTCATCCTACCTAACTTAGGACTAGGCTTAGGTTCATAACCTAAAGTAAAGAGTCCCAAGCCAAGGTCCTAAAGTTAGGATTACTTCTAGAAACTATAATGCTCCCCTACGACAGGCATGACGGGGGAGCCTTATAGTTATAGCCTCTAGCTAGAAGTAAGTTAGGTTAGGACTATCTTTGTGAAGTCCAATCCTAAAACTTTTAATATTAGAGGTTCGTTCCGCTATCGTTTCGTGGAGACGCTAGCGGATTGAACCTCATAGCTCTAGGTAGGAGCATGTGATTGTGAAGTTGAGCTCCGATCAATTATTTTTGTTCTCATCGACATCAACTTGAACCAGGTGACAGGCTCATTTTGTACCAAATGTTGTAAGTGACGTGCCAAGATAATATCGCTACTCCAGCACCAATCAACTTGTGGCTCAAGGCATGGAAATAAACTGCCGTCATAGACACCATCAACATCCACAAACATTCCAATAGGATCAGCAGAATAGTAAAAAACTTTTGTAGAAATATCAACTTGTCTTTTTTGTTTTCTTTACTGGTTTGTTTCTCTGCTACTGCATCCAATGATGGTTTTGTTTGGGTGGAACTTTGATGCACGATTCGCAGTTCTTCATGAATCAAGAGGGCGCTGTATATGAGAAGGAAGCAGTGACCGGAGATGTCGAACCCGTCCCAGTGATGTCCTGCTTTGAAGCAAGATCTAACATCGGTCAAATTCTCATCCCCAATGCATGATCCAGTCATTTGCATCACCCAGTGGAAGACAATTTCGACCCAGCCAAACCACACCGTTGTCCCCACCAAAAGTACCCTCGACAGACCCATGGCAGTCTGCAGAAAATTCACCGGAGTTTGCAGCAAGCCGGTGGTGATGATCAATGGGGTGTGGAGGGCCATGGTCCAGCCCCATGCAAGCTTGACGAAGTACTGGTTAAGGAAATTGTGTTTGTTGGAGAAGTACGACTCTCTTATGGGGAAAAACTCGTACATGAACGATCCGATAGTCACCGAAACGCAGAAGAACTTGACAATGTGGAGTGTTGTAACATGTGTAATGGCTACAGTAATGTTGTAAAGTAACTCGAATAACTCGTCACAAATAGTCCCCTCCGTGTCGGCGACCGGTGTGTCCACTCCTACTGTCTGTTGGCTTGAATTTGAAGACATCCTTTGACGAATATGTGGCTCAGAATCTACTGGTAAAGGCATAATTGTTGTGCATTGGGTGCAAAACGCAAAACTGTGCAGCTAGCTGCAGACGACTGCAGCGCCGGTATACCGCCCTCAATAGTTGAATACATGGTACATAACTAACTTTCTGCACGAAATTTGTTTTACTCAAAGACAGTTCTGTTTTGATACAACATTTCAATTAACTTCAAGGAAAATAGTTTTAGAGAAAGGGTTTTCGAAGCAGGAAAATGGCCTAGGCAACTACATTATTAGTTTTAACTTTGGGGCAATTTTAGGGAAAAAAGCAGAGTAACTTTTTTGGCGGTTTTTCCGTCCTCGGCCACTTTTTTCTCTCTGAGTTACATGTGCCTGAGACATGGTATGGGGTTGGTTAAAAACTGACACTTGGTAGATTTGCAAGATCATGTATGAGCGGCTATGCATTTATTGTCATATAATTTAAATGCACGACGAGGGAGTTCGAAAATGTTCCAAAATTTACATAAAAACAAAGGGGTGCCCCTGCAATTTCGTTGAAAACGGGGCTGATATTTAATAAAATCACTAGGGGGTCAATCTTGCTCTGTTGTCAAAAAATGGGCTGAAATTGGATGAAAGCACAAGATAGATAAAATCACAAGGGGTAGAAGCATTGCCGTTTCGTTAAAAATGGGCTGAAATTGGATTAAATTACAATGGGGAAACCTTGAATTTTCGTATGTGCTGACATTTGTTATTACCACACAGGGGGTAAACCTTGCAGTTTTGTCAAAAATGTGCTGAAATTTGATTAAATCACAAGAGGTAAGCCTGCATCTTTTTTCTCAAAAATGTGCTGAAATTTGACAAAAACACAAAAGGTAAGACTTGCATTTTCGTACAAAATCGGCTGAAATTTGATAAGACCACATGGGGGTAAACCTTGCAGGTTTTTTTTTTCTTAAATGGCCGAAACTTGATAACCTTTCCACTTTCGTCAAAAATTGGCTGAAATTTGATAAATTCACAAGTGAGTGAATCTTGCACTTTTGTCAAAAAAAAAGGTGAAAATTTTATTTTCCCTTTTTTTGTGATGTCTACAGAAGGTGTATCGAATATGAGGCACTTCGTTGCACTAAAGTTTCATTGCTGGGACACCCGGTTCGAATCCTACCCGTACGTAGAGGGACATATGACTTTTACTGATGGCACAGTAATGGATGGGTCCGTCATGTCTCTCCCTAAATTAGGGTAGGGTGATTATTCCGGGTAGGAAAGTAAAGGAGGGATCGGAAATAGCAAACCAGAAGCTATGGGTGATCACTCTGCTGGTTCGACCAGACTTTAAACCGACTGAATGCCTGGCCTTCACTCTGACTAACTTTCTGCAAAATAAATGCTTTAATTTTAATTCATTTAACAATTCATGTTTTCAAGTTTGAGTAAAAAGGGGCGGGGGACAAGAAGTAAGTCCAGCGTTTTTATCATAATTTCATTGAAAGGTTGAGAGAGAAAAAAACAGAAGGGGTAAGCCCAGGGTTTTTACTTAAATTTCATTAATAAAAATTAAGAAAACGATACAAGAATAATAGTCCAGCATTTTTATAAATTATTGGTTAAAATGAGAAGAAAAAAACAGAAGGGGGTAAGTCCAGCATTTTTATCAAATTTTGTGCCCAAAAATGAAGAAAAAACCACCAAGGTTAGGTCTATCAAATTGGGGCAAAATATCAAATATGAGGTAATTCCGCCCGTTTTATCAAACTTGGGGCCAAGACAGTATTGAAAATAAAAATCACAAGGATTCTAGCATTAAATACTTGTATAACTATAATTAGGATTCATAAAGTGATTTTTCGTCACTATTTTTTTAAGCACATCCTAAAGCCCAAATAAAAAACACATTATGTTTAGCATCCGTGTTTCTTGAAGAGAAAAAAAAATACCCAAAAGTGGGCAGGAACGCTAAACAGGTACATTTTGTTTTCAAAACTTTGTCTGTAACCTACTTTGAATAACTCTTGTGAGCGTTTTGAATATTATGAAAAAACAAATTGTTTTGGGGATTTTTTTTTTCTTGGAGGGGGGGGGGGAGATGAAAAAGCAAAAGTGGTAAAAAATGCAACAATCTGCTTAAAGTCACCTGGAAGTGGTATTTTTTCAAAATAAAGCTTTTGTCAATAATATATGTGTTTTGATGAGTTGAATGTGAATGAACAGTTAACTAAGGTTTTAAAAAATCAGTTCTTATGTTATTTACAAATTTAAGAGTAGACCCCGACCCGAGAGGGCGCTGTTCGTGATGTCAATTGAGGCAGACTTTGCCTGTAATGCGTAGAGTAAACACAATTTCAAAGTACATGTACGGACCAAGTCGTGAGTTTGTACGTTTCAAAACAATTTTTTTTGTTTTTTTCCGGCAATGGCGACCAGGTGTATTGCTGCTGAATGCAGAAAAACACTTTTTGAAATGTACCAACTCACGACTTGGACGTACATGTACTTTGCACGTGTGTTTACTATACACATTGCAGGCAAAGTCTGCCTTGAATGACGTCACAAAAGGGGTAGGCGGAGTCAGCCCCCAAACAACTTTATGTATTTTTTAAACATTTAAATCGTGACAAACAATTACTACAAAAATTGTTTTATTGTTCGTAAGCATTTATACTCTTATGTTTGAAAGAAAAAAACTCTATTTCCAGGTGACTTTAACTTTAAGCCTGACAAACAACCGACCTAAAGAACGAATACTCAGTGACTAACAAACAAGAAACCTTTATTTGCCTTTTTGATAAAATAGTTAAGCTTTAGTCCAGGATAGTCCAGGATTTCACCGTTTAAAATCTATAACCACACCACTCTGGAAAGCTCCAACTTTAAATAAACATTATGTAAATATTTAATATCCACAGTTGTTATTATTGTTCATTATTTTTGTTGAGGAAATCTTTGTTTCTTACATTCATGTAATCAATACTAAATAGGTAGCTCACACAAGTCCTCTATATATAACTGTTCAGTCATCAACAGTTACTAAGAGTCTGTCTACTTTTTGTAGGTCCAAAAAAAAAAAAACAGATGTGCACAGATTTACATTAAACTTACACAGTTTGAAGATAATGATACTAGAAAGCTTCCCTACAAATATTAGGTGCTGGGGTGCTGTAGTTTTTGAGAAATGGGCAAAACAATGTAATGAAAAAAACCTGTCACAGTGACATTAGACACAATTTTTTTTTAGCATGTAAAATTGTATTTTCATTATATTGTTTTACTCATTTCTCAATAACCTCATTAGCAAGTAGTATTTTAAAGGAAGCTTTCTACTATCACTATTTTCAAACGGTGTAAGTTTAATGTAAATCTGTGGACATGGTGTTTTGTGTTACAAAAAGTACCCAAATCCTTATAAACACACACCATTACAGATTAATTTTAATGACCAACAACCAAAAGGAAAGGAGTGACACAAAACTTCCTTTATAAAGTATTTCGCTGTTCTAAAAGTCGTAATACTGCAACCCTCTGACCACCATTACAGTACTCTGATCACCCTTGACAACGACCCCCCGCGCCTAAAATGAAACCGGAACAAGATACTGTAGATAAACTTACAGAAATAGCTTAAGGATTTCAGAGTGAATAACTTACAGATAAGTATACTATTGTAGTAAAAAATTATAATACCCTAGAGGTAAACAAAATTGTTTCATAAAGTTGCTTAAGCAGCTCTATGAAATTGGGTACATTTCATACTGCATGCTGCTAAGTGCTTAGTGCATTATCAATAGTTAGAAATCATGTGTGAATGGTCAGACAGAAGAAGGGTTAATGTGGGAAATTAAATATCATTTGTGACCCGCTCTGTGAAAATGAGTCAGATGTAGGCAATTTCAGGAATTGAGTTATATGCATGGCTGGAAAGAACTCATCAGCAGCAGTAATTTGGTGTGTGTCTAAGCTTTGGGGTGTATCGCGTTGCTGAGTTTCTCCTGTTTGAAATTAGCCACTAGACCATGTTTTGTGAAAAACGAATTACAAGTAAAATGATATTTTAAACTAGCATTATGTGCAAAAGGATACAAATTAGAAATAAGTATGAAAACAAAATTGTTGTATTAATAGCTTTATTGCCTAAA
This sequence comes from Asterias rubens, assembly GCF_902459465.1. Lineage (NCBI taxonomy): Eukaryota > Metazoa > Echinodermata > Asteroidea > Forcipulatida > Asteriidae > Asterias > Asterias rubens. The sequence goes on along the minus strand of NC_047065.1, from coordinate 16,455,495 downwards.
AGTAAGTGTTCTAAAGGTTAACCATGAAACTAAAGATCTTATAAAGACAAAAAAAGATATTTTTTTAAAATTTTGTTTTAATACATTTTCCACATCAAACTGTCCATAACTTAATATTGCATTGGGCGACATGTGACTCATTTTCAGAGTGGGTCACATTTTATGTAAGTTTAATGTAAATCTGTGGACATTTTGTTTTTTTTGTCCTACAAAAAGTACATAGACCCTTTAACATGAAGATGTGCATATGAAGCCACAATCATGTGAACATTCTTTGTAAGACACCAAATGAACAACGGATAAATATTGAGTTACTCTTTGCAGATCTTGTATTCCACAAACTCAAACACTTTGTATTCATCATTGACACAGCAATACTCAAGTAGTATACCATACAAATATCAAGATAACTGCTACATCAGTGGACATCAGTGGTACTCAAAACTGCTGTTCAAATGGACCTCAAAGTGTGCACTTATGATTGTGGACGTGCACACACTAGCACACGCTACTTTGGAATAATAAAAACTATGTCATACGTATATATAATATCCATATATAACCCATAACATGAAAGTTACTAATGTTGAAAAAAAAGCAGTTGGCACACACGTCAGTGATCTTCTTCAAAGGGTCTGGGTATTCAAAACACAATGTCCACAGACTTACAATAATCTTACACGTTTCAAGACAGTGATGGTAGAAAGCTTACCTTAAAATATTACTTGCCGAGGTGCAGTAGTCAAGGTCACGAAAATACGTTTAACATGCTAAGATAATTTTCGTCTTTAGAGGCGAAATTTTTTGTGTGAATTGTTTTACTCATTTCTCAAAAACTACAGCACCTCAGCAAGTAATATTTTACTACCGTCAATATTTTTAAACTGTGTGGGTTTAATATAAATCTGTGAACACTGTGTTTTGTGTCCTACAAAAAGTACCCAGACCCTTTAAAGATGTTTTGCACTGTTTATATTATCATTACTCATTCTGGTAAATACACTTTTCATTGACAATTTACAATGAAGAGAATCTGTGAAATCACACACCCTTTAAAAACAATGAATATTTACAAATTCGGAAAAAAACTGCAATGGAAAGATTCAGACAAAATAAATATTTGTTTGTACATTATAGCCAAGTGAAATAACTTACGTATATTTGCTACATACAGAATAATACCTTTTGCACATGTTTTGTTTCAAGCTGTAGCTAAGTGGATTCACTTCAGGTTTATACAGTGTTTAGATGAAGCACAACAACAGTATCTTTTAAATGCAAACAATAGAATGTGTGTAATGACTCTGTAATTATGGATACTCTCTGTTCTGCCTAGCAATAACCCCATTGTTTTCCTTTATGGTAGCAACTGTGGACCTATTGTCTCTTTTGTTATAACTCCTTTGTTTTAATGTCACTACAAACTCACACACACTGCAGCCTCGCACACACTGCAGCTCCTCCCTAAAAACGCAACCTATATTTGGCATGGATAACAAGTTTACTGTACAATCTTTTTTATATCTACGCCTCTCTTAATACTTATGCATTAGTAACGTCACAATTCTAACCCAAAGCCAGGCTTAATAGGCAAGTAGTGGCGGACGTGCGCCTATAGCCTCACTTTGGGTACGAATTATGACGTCATGCATGAATATTAAGAGAGGCTTATAACAAGAGTAAAGCATTTCAGTATTAAAGCCTTAAAATTGAAAAGCACAAAATATATGTTTATTTTAAAACAATTGACACTCCTACTAAGCTTGGGAAGGGCCTGGGGGTATCGACAAGGTCATTCTTGCAGTAATTTGACCAGCCAGTTTGGAAAAAGTTAATACATAACTTACTCTTTTGATATGTGTAATCAACTGCAAAGCAGGCCACTATCAAATAGTTACCTTACAAAAGATTGACATGTGTACATAAAGAAGTATAATGAAATGACCCCTCCAATGTTCTGCACGCCTCAAATACTTCAGACATTGTCGAACTAAGAAAACTTTAACATTTGTAAAACGGTTCAAAAATAAACCATGGTAATGGTAAATGTTAATAAACCATTTTATACAATAGATGGATTGCACTGCACGTCAATTGACTGCCATCTTTGATGCAAAACAATGGAAAAGTGCATGTGTGTACGCGCTGCACGACTCTCAGCCAATGATAGCTCTTCACGCATGCACAATTCATCAAAGATGGCTGCCAATAACGTCTATTGGTTGGTTATGAGGGGTTACTAGAAATGCTACAAGTTCTAGACCCTGGCCTGTGGCCCAGTGATTATTTTGAGCCATCTCGTGTCATAAAATTTATTTAAAAAATTAGTTCTGATAACTAGTAACTGTAGACTTGACAATAAAATGGTCAAGCACGTCTTTCCAACAATGATTACAAACATTGGCAGAGAGGTCTGGGCCCAATTTCGTAGCGCTGCTTAGCGGCCGATTTTGTGCTTACTTTGCAATTTTTATTTCATAGCGCTGCTAACCGTAAGCACACGAAAAGGCATGCTAACCTTCCGGTGCTTACCGCACGAAAATAAATGATGTCACAATGCAAATTCACGGTAAACAAGCAATATGGCCGCCCAATTTTTCTGCTAACCAGTGAAATACGCTAAGGCTTATGCAATTTTTTTCTGCTACAGTAAGCATGCAAATTTGCTTACTGTTAAGCAGTGCTTAGAGCTGCTAAGCACTAAAACTTGCTTAGCATGAAATTTCTTCCTTGATAAAAACAGTATTACCAACCAAATTTCCATTTTGTTGCATTTCCTTAGTTACAGGTATTCAGCTTTGTATGGTTATCTTGAAAATCACGCAGAAATTTGGTGTGGAAAGTCTGTCTTTATCAAGGCAAACATTTCAAATTTTTGTGCTTAGCGGCTCTATGAAATTGGACCCTGATCATAACAATCAACTTCTCAACCCTAACATCAACTCAGTAAATACTTTACCATTTTGAACATGTGAAGGGCAAACTCTCGAGTAAAAAAAAAGGACTTTTTGCTAAAAACTGGAACTTATATTTGTACTTTAAATTTGGAAAATGCGGTTCATAAGTCTTACTTATTATTATTATTATTATTATTAACAATATCTTAACAGTTTCACAAAGTCTTTCTCATTAACCCAGGTCAAAATTCCAGTTGAACCTAGTTAAACTGGGTTTAACTGGAACTAATGGAAACCAGTTGATAAACTAGTTAAACACAGTTAAAACCAGTTGGTTTAATATGGAAAATGGACAGAAACCAACTGGTTTATAATTTCAACCTAGTTGGAACACAGTTAAACCTAGTCCAAACCAGTTGGTTAATATGGAAAATGGACGAGTTTGGTCACTATCCAGTTGAACCAGTTGACCCCAGTTAACTAGGTTCAACTGGAATTTTTACCTGGGAACGCTTGGCTCAAGGAATTTTCGATCAAGTGTTAACAATCAACATAAATTAAAAATTACTTTTTTATGGTCTCAGCCCTTAATGTCTTCAGTCGACTCGTACTAAAAATGCTTCACGTTCAAAATCTTACTTGATTCCGTTTGAACCCTGCTCTCCTTGATAATGCCTGGCACAGAACTCTGTAATCCTCTGCAATGCTATGACTGTCTTCTCTTTTGGCAGCGACGTTACTATCCTGACAAAGTTTGGGTACTCAAAGCACTGCAAAATCATCACAAAGTATAAAACACTTTTAACTACAAAGTATTCGATAGAAGTTAATAGATGTTAAATTTGCATCGAGGATAAAGTATATTTTATTTATTTATTTATTTATTTATTGTTCATCCTGGGAAATCCATTCAGTAAGAAAAACTCACTGATCTCCCATGGATCCCAGCTAATAACAATGTACAGAAATGCACTTAAGATAAAAGATTAAAAATTTACACAGTAAAACATTGCACATTCATTTAAAAAACCACTTTTTTAAATTATTCATTTTGGTTTTACCGATATACACCGATGTTTAATAGCACTATATACTCAATAATTGTACGAGGTCTGTGAAAAAAATTACAGGCACTTTACTCGGGTGGGATTCGAACCCATGACCTTTGCAATGTATTCATTGTGTTTTGTTTAAAAAGGATTGACACTTTGGGTTAGCTTCATGAAGATGCAGGTGGCTGTCATCAGACAGGGTGAGCTGTTCGAATTGATGATAAGATAAGATAAGATAAGATAAGAACTTTATTATCCCACACTGGGGAAATTAAAACTGGCCATGATTCATACAGTACAGACAAAAACGCTTAATATTATTTAACAACAAACAGATAGATAAAAATATTAATTGATTAAGAATAACAGGTAGAAAAATATGTATCTAGCATGGATTACAAATTATGCACAGCAATATTTATAGACAAGGTAAAATGATTCCTTCAGTTAGTCTTCTCTTAACCACCCTCACTCAAAAGAGCTCTAGTCTTCATGGTGTCACTGTAAATTTGCTAATGTTTATTGTCTTTCCACCATGCAAACCTTTAAAGGCAGTGGACACGAAGACCACTATTCTCACTTGGTGTATTCCAATGTATGAATAAAATAACAAACCTGTGAAAAGTTTGACTCAATTGGTCATCAAATTTGCTAGAGAATAATAACAGAATAAAATAATTATTCACAATGATAAATTCATAAAATATATTTCCCCTATAGTATTTTTAATCCGAATGCAAACAAAGTAACACAAAACAAACTTTTTTCTTCCAACATACCTTTCCTGGGAGACAGAACACCGATTCTTCCTCTACAAGTTTTGTCACAAACGCCATGTCATCCTTAAAGCAGTCAAACTTATCCATGTCAATTCCAAACTAAAGGGGATGAAGAGACAATGGTAGATTAAAGCCATTGGACCCTTTTGGTAAACAGTGTTGTCCATGGCCCACACTTTGTGTACCACAACTTCTATATCAAATAACAAACCTGTGAAAATTTAGGCTCAATCGGTCATCGGAGTCAGGAGAAAACAACGGAAAATCCCACCCTTGTTTCCGCGCTTTTCGCCGTGTCATGACATGTGTTTAAAATAAATCCGTAATTCTCGTTAACGAGAATTTATATTGTTTTGCTGTTTTCTCAAAAAGTAAAGCATTTCATGGAATAATAATTCAAGAGAAGTCTTTCACCATTGCCTTCTGTAAACCCTGTAAGTTATTTGTAAATCTGTGAACTTTTATTTTTTTTTCTGAACCGAAAGGGTCCAATGGCTTTAAAGAGTAACTTAAGCCAATATGTTGTTTAGATGAAACCAGCATTTAAAGACACTGGACACTATTGGTAATTGTCAAAGACCAGTCTTCTCACTTGGTTTATCTCAACATATGCACAGAGTAACAAACCTGTGAAATTTGAGCTCAAGTCGTCGAAGATGCAAGATAATAATGGGGAAAAAACACCCTTGTGCTGCGAAGTTGTGTGCTTTCAGATGCTTGATTTCGAGACCTCAAAATCTAATTCTGAGGTCTCAAAATCAAATTCATGGAAAATAAATTCTTTCTCGAAAACTACGTTACTTAAGAGGGAGTCGTTTCCCACAATGTTTTATACTATCAGCAGCTCCCCATTACTCATTACAAAGTTATGTTTTATACTAATAATTATTTTGAGTAATTACCAATAGTGTCCACTTACAGTGGTCACTATTAGTAATTACTCGTGTGACAAGGGTGTTTTTTTCTTTCATTATTATCTCGCAACTTCAACAACCAATTGAGCTCAATATTCCACAGGTTTGTTATTTTATGCACATGTTGAGATACACCAAGTGAGAAGACTGGTCTTTGACAATTACCAATAGTGTCCAGTGTCTTTAACACATAAAATTTTTTTTTTTTTAAGAAAATAGTGCTGCTTCCCAGGTTGTCTCATAATCTTGGGTGGGTCCCTGGATTTTCAGCATCTAACGGTTGGCATCTGACTGGCATCCCCTAACAAAGATATTGACTAGAAAAACCAGCAACATACAGTAGGGCTAAATAGCTTAGTTGGTAGAGCGCTGGAATATTTATACGAAGGTCACTAGTTCAAGTCCAACCCCAGTCAATTCATCTTTCAAGCTTACCATAAAATACATGGCTCCACAGGGCATGACAGGGAAGAGTCCTGGTACGTGAGATAGCGAGTCATAAATTAACTCGGAATTCTCCTACAGAAATAAACAAAAAGGAATTTTATCTCCATTATTATAATATTGACTTTTATATGGCACAATTTCAAACCATGATTTTAAAACAACTTTATGAAATTGGGCCCGTATCGTCACTCACCTGAAAAACTTTCATGCTTTTTGTGTAGAAATCTGACGGTGTTTCGGAGAATATTCTTGGTAAAGCTGCCTGAATGACTGTACAGGGACCAAGGATACGTGTGGATAGGTTCATCAAACCCTGCCTCACCTACAAAGAGAACATCAGAGCGTGAATTATGGGTTGAATCAAAAGACAAATTGACAAGAGCGGGATTCGAACCAAAGGGCAATTAAGTATGCTTGGGTGGGGGGGGGGGAGATACCAAGGTAATTCACACTCTAGAAAGTCTTCGTAGTAGCCTGATGATAGATGGATCCTATGGACTTTTTCAGAGGGGGGGGGGGGCGGGCCGGAGGTAGGGATATGAAAAGAATCTTGATAAGAGAGTCTAGTAACTGACCTCATCTTTGAATGCATCACATGGGTCATGGATCAGGATCCAGCCTAACCTCCAACCTGGTACAAGATACCTGCAACAAAACAAAGCACTAATTTTATTATGTTCTTCGTTGAGCGATCTTGTGAGAACGTCATCCAAAGTAAAGTTTGAATCCGCTGTCATGGCTGTATGCGGTCACCCCAGTTTATGGCATTTGGGTTCTTCCCAACTATTTATGACGAACTCATGGTTAAGTGACTTGCCTAAAGGCACAACAAATTGTGTCATGACCGGGATTCGCACCCACGCTTTGCTGCTGGCAACAGTAAATCTTGGGTTCTGTGAACTAGACCGCTCAGCCATAACATGCCAAAACTAAGATTAAACTTGTGAGCATATACTAAAAAAGAAATATCATTCAGGCCTGATTAAGGATGATGTGTCGCCCCTAAATTTTGGAATAGTCTTCCCCCCCCCCATCTCTGCGCTCTCAATTCACTTCATATTATCAAGAAGCATCTGAAACCACATCTGTTCCCACAATGATTGTTTAGTTGTTTATAATTTTAATTTGCACATTTGTATCAGAATCGTTCCTATGTTTATTTTGCTGGATATCATCAGTGGTTTGGTATTTGGTGCCTTCGATTAGCTTCCCTGGGTCTACCCCGCGGTGCTCACTCGGTAGAGCCCCTGACAAGAGCTAAACGAACAATCACTCACTGCTCTAGTGGTGATGTCATGCACCTGACCCACTCCACAAGCAGGGCACTGGGGGCTGACCCCAGTGAGCCCTTGGAATGACGTCAACGTCAACGCTATTCAAGCGTACCGGGGGCAGACCGAAGTCTACCCAGGGAAGCCAATTGGACGCACCAAAAGTATAGTGCTCCTTTTTTGGGTGGGGGGGGGGGGATGGAGTATAAAAAACTGGAACTCTGGCAACAGCCATAAAACTGGCGTCCCCGCGTTAATTAAACGGACAAGAAAGTTGTTTTGTTTGGAATGTTCTGGTGTTGCTACAATGTCTTAATCATCGTTTTCTTCAAATGTGAATTTTATTACTGCACCTTTTTGCGAGTCCACCGCATGTTAGTACTGGGACGTTTTTGGCGATGGAGGATAACGGATGAAAATCTTGCCCCGGAAAAACCATGTCAGCATAAACTTCATCCGACAGGATGGGCAATCTGTGTCGCTCAGCAACTAAAAAAGAAACGAGACATAATTTACATTAAAAAAATTAAAATAAAAAAAAGTGAATTGCTTATGGACACAGGTGTCAAGGCTGGGACTCGAACCCACACTGTTAATCAGAAACATTTAAGTTTACATCCGGTGCTCTTAACCACTAGGCCATGACACACTGTAAGTACTATTTGGCCATCCTAGTACAGGTATTCAATAGTACTTGATACTTGACTAAAAAAACTACTTGACTACAACACGCGACTATCCCAACCAGCCCCCAAATTCTCCCAAAATCTTTGCAAGAAAGTGAGCATGCAGTTGTTTTCTTGAACTTGTTTCTTACTTCTGCAGATGTCCTCAAGATGTTCCTTGTTGAAGACTCCCCCGCACGGGTTGGACGGACTGTTGACTATGATGCATGCCGTCTTGTCATCGATTAGAGATTCCATGTGTTCAAGATCAGCCTCCCAAGATTTCTCAGGCTATCAGTGGAATACAAATGAAAGTTTCATTGTCATTTTGTCAAAAAGTTTCAATCACAAGTGCGCTCTATGAGGAGAGGGTGCAGTAAGTAATGTGTAGACTGGAGCTGTTATAATAATAACCCATTTTTATATCGCGCTTTTCACTCGTGTCTCAAAGCGCTTCCGACATTATTACACCTGGTCACTGGGCCTTAAATCATTCCTTAAACCATCTCAGCTCCCTGGGGAGTATCTACTCGGCTAAACCAACCACAATAACCATCTCTGCCCTCATAGGTACCCATTTACCCATGGGTGGAGAGAAGCAATTATAGTTAAGTGTCTTGCTCAAAAACACAAGTGTCACGACCGGGATTCAAACCCACACTCTGCTGAACAGAAGAATCAGAGCTTGAGTTCAGTGCTCTTATCCACTCAGTCATGACACCCAACAAATGATAACCAATAAGCCTTTAAGTATTGCTTAAAGCTTTGCATTGTGTGGATAAATAGGAAGAAACTATAAATAAATAGTAAACTTGCGGGTACAACCATGTGTAAATCTCTTTTGTGGGAGTGTTGGCTCTGTTGGCTCTGTTTATTTATAGTTTCTTCCTATCTAATTCAACCAGAACAACCTCATCAATCCTTGTTACATATTTATTTTCTATCGCTTCTGCATTTAAACTGTTCTGCCATCTTGTGGCTAATATTATGAACTTGTTGTGTCATGTCTAATGTTCATCTGTCCTTTTGTCTGCATGTCTGTCTATTCTTTTATTTTGTTTCTTTGTCTGTCTGGCTGTTTTTTTACAAGCTTCTGCTTAATCAAAATGGCCCCATACTCTTTTTAATGAATTTATGTTTACTGTTCCTTAATGATTTTGTTGCTAATTATTCCTTAATACATGTGATTGTCAATATTTTTCATGGAAGCATAGAAATAAATGTGTATTTGAATTGAAAATGTAAAAAGAAATTCGGATCCAATAGTTTCCTAACTTTATGGGCCTTTTAAAAAAACCTACCAGTAGTTTGTATCCCCTGGGTTCAAACTGGTATGACCCTGCCAATGTGCGGTATATAGAGAAACCAGGACAGGGTACCAGCACATTCTGACCTGGGTTGGCTAGCACTAGTAGCGCCATCTCTATTGCACCGGAACAACCACACGATAAAATCACATCCTGGCAATAGAAGACAATGAAGACAAACAAGAAAAAGTTAAATTATTTGTGAATTAAATTTGTTTTGTTTAAATGCAGCACGGACACTATTGGTAATTACTCAAAATATTTTTTAGCATAAAACCTTACTTGGTAATGAGTAATGGGGAGAGGTTGATAGTATAAATCATTGTGAGAAACGGCTCCCTCTGATGTAATGCTGTTTTCGAGAATTTTTCACGAATTTGATTTCAAGACCTTAGAATTAGATTTTGAGTCCCAAAATTAAGCATCTGAAACCACACAACTTCGAGTGACAAGGGTCACAGGTTTTTTATTTCATACATGTTGAGATACACCAAGCGAGAAGACAGGTTTTTGACAGTTAGGCCTACCAATAGTGTCCAATGTCTTTAAATTGATGCAAAGCAAATTTTGACATCACAGGGCTGTTTTGGCAGCGAGTGTTACACAGGAGTTGTGTGATGTCAAAATTCGTACCGCATTTACATTTGCAGTTATCAGGATGATCCATGCTTCACACCGTGTGTACTTACAGACACTGGACACTATTGGTAATTGTCAAAGACCAGTCTTCTTACTTGGTGTATCTAACATGCATAAAATAACAAACCTGTTAAAACTTGAGCTCAATTGGTCGTCAAAGTTGCGAGATAATAATGAAAGAAAAAACACCCGAAGTTGTGTGCTTTCTAATGCTTGATTTCGTGACCTCAAATTCTAAATCTGAGGTCAAATTTGTGAAAAATCACCTCTTTCTCGAAAACTACGTCACTTCAGAGGGAGCCGTTTCTAACAATGTTTTATACTATATCAACCTCTCCCCATTACTCGTTACCAAGCGAGGTTTTATGGTAATAATTATTTTGAGTAATTACCAATAGTATCCAAATGGGCAAATTTAAGGTTGTTAACATTTTTAAAGAAACATACAGAATATGTTTTTGCTAACAACAAAGTTTCTGGCAGTGTAAGCACTTTATGTGACCCACCATATAAACTGACAAACCTGTAGGCCCTAGAAGTTTGAGATTGATCGGCCATCTGGGCCACGTGATAAAAACGATCACACGTTTTGCATCACATCGATTTTAAAACCCAATGAATAAAACGCTCACCCCAAGCTATAAACTCCAAACTGGATATTAGTTTTATTTATTTCTCATCAAAAGTTACATTTTAGACAGAAATATTTAAAGGGATGTTTTCTGCTATCATCACCATTAGAACGTGTAAGTTTTAAATAAATCTGTGATCTAGACAAGTTTTTTTTTTTACAATTATGTAATGTTCCTTTGAATTATATAGCCTATAAATATTAAATGTAAAACAGGTCAAACTTACCCGACATTATTCTTCAAATGTACACTATTTAACTAATTTATTTCCCCAAAAATATATAATTAACCGCCCTTTAAAAATCAGTATCCCATTTCTTAGATCTCCAGTTATTAACAAATAGTTGCACCTTTTATTCAGGGTCTAACACCCACACTTCCCCTGTGTAATGCGATCATGTTAACCTATTATATTTCTTCATGGACCAACACAGTAAGTTACCCCTGCACGGTTTTGACACCCATATGACCTGCGCACACAGCAAAATTTACTCCAGTTTGTAAAGTCAACCCCAGGCAGAGTTCACAGAGTGACATTGTTGTTCAAGAGACATTGGGGGGGGGGGGAGTGATTATGGGTTCTTTCAGATCATCTTCTTAAAGGCAGTGGACACTATTGGTAATTACTCAAAATAATTAATGACATAAAACCTCACTTGGTAACGAGTAATGGGGAGAGGGTGATAGTATAAAACATTGTGAGAAACGGCTCCCTCTGAAGTGACGTAGAAAGAAGTAATTTTCCACGAATTTGATTTCGAAATCAAGCATCTGAAAGCACACAGCTTCGTGTGACAAGGGTGTTTTTTCTTTCATAGTTATTTCGCAACTCCGACGACCAATCGAGCTCAAATTTTCACAGGTATGTTATTTAATGGATATTATATGTTTAGATACACCACGTGAGAAGACTAGATTTGGACAATTACCAATAGTGTCCATTGTCTTGATGACTGATGACTTTTCACTGGCTTAGACAATGGAGGTAGAGATGCTTAGGCAGACCACGCACGTAAAACTGGCAACTTTTGTACTTGGGTTTACTGTCTCTGTAATTCCACCCATGTCAATTAAATTCAAGTGCAGACGGTAGGAAGATTATTCCATCGGAATATTACCCAGGTCATGGTAAAGTTACCCAAAATGTTTATACAGCGCAAACATGATTTATGCTGATACATCATCATACCAAACTAATCTATCCAAAGATTTAGCGAGCTGACTCTTTCGGTTTGGCCATAATAAATTATCAACGGTTCAGGTCAACATAACATGAAACACCAACGATCGATCCCAACAATTTTGTTTTGCTTCTGTATAGTGATGCCTGAAGGTTTAAAAACATAGTTTACTTTTGTTGGGAAAAGCTTGGCTCAACATTTTTGGGTTTTAAACTTGGAATTAACTATTCATTTTATGAGGGTTATTTTGGCTGAAAGTTTGATAAGTTATTACGCCAAAACCCAATTGAGTCAAAATTTCCACAGCTTTTGTATTTTATGCACATGTGGGATACTCCACGTGAGAATTCTGGTCCCTGACAAAAGGTGTCCAACGCCTTAAAAAAATGAGTGTTAAATTTCACTTTTTTAATTTTTTATATATTTTATTTTTTTTACTAAATACCTTAAATGTGAGTGGAGACTCTGGGATTGAAAACTCTTTAGCAACTGCTTCTCTAGCAGACTCCATACCTGAAAAAGAAAGTCAACATTCAATTTTCATTTAATAAAAGGGAGAACAAACATCATTGTATTCATCTTCATAGAACAAATAAAAAAGAAGAGGACAAATACCCAAGTGGCCAAGATCATCGATTTCATTCCAAAGTAAAAGTCATTTCATTATAAGCCAGTAAACGCCATTCAAAACTATACTGATGTTGAAGACCTTTGATCTAAAATAGCTGCCAATAATTTCACCAACTCTTCCTAACCTAGGATTTATCTTAGAACTAAGAATGAGTTAAGTTCCCGAAAACCATAGACGTTATAGTGCATTGAACCCATCCAAAGCTAGGATATAATCATCCTCAGTCGAGAAATCGTTTTGAGAAGTCTGCTGCTGGTTCACTGTTATATAGGCCCTACTTTGTTCCTTCAGTGAATATTATGGAGCCATTCAATTTGCCAAAATAATGTGGGTTGGGTTGGGTCAACATAACTTCAGAATAAAATAAAAATTTGTTAACATTGAGTGTTCTACATATTGGCCCTAACTTCTGGAGTATTCTGATTCTACCATAAATGACAAGAATCCTAGGCTTATCACTTAGCTGTTTTGGACATCTAAAACTTACGAAAACTTGTTCAAAACATTTGCATCATTTTTATTTAAAAACAACCAAGTATACAAACTGATGACAAATCCCATCCGCGTGAAATACAAATTTGCATCGGGGTAAAAGATAATTAAATTTGGTTAAATTACCCTTTCACGGGTGTGTTTTTAGCACTGTATACTTAGTACTTTTGAAGGGGTTCTGTGAAAACAAATCACAGGCATATATAACTCGGGTGGGACTCGAACCTACGATATTTGGGAATCTATAGCAGTGTCATAGCAACTAGACCCCCGCCGATATTGCCCGGGCAGCCCGGTAGCTAGCGGCAGTTAGAATCCTATCTTAGCCGCGGGCACCACAGTTCAATTAACTTCATTTAAATCGGGGATGTTAATTTGAAAATTACTGTTGTCCTTTACAGATGACGAATTCCTGTTATGGTCAATCTCATTTGAATAATCAATAAATGAATCTTGTATCAATTTCAAAAACAACATCTGGTGATATATTGTAGTCACTAGTAACAATATTATTTGATTTAATATAAAAGTACCTCTACACTCTTAAGTGGGAAATAGTTATTTTGGTCCTTAAAGGAACAGTACAAAATTGGTAAGAAACATAAATTGTGAAGATCAGAGATTAACATTAAACTTACACGGTCAAATGATAAAACATCCCATGAAATATTATTGTCTGAAATGTCACAGGGGGCCTATTTGTTGAGAAATAAATAATGTTTTGAGTTCATCGCTCAGTGAGCGTTTTCCACTATTTTCTCATGACCCAGAGGGCTGATCGATCTCAAACTTCAACAGGTTTTTAAGTTTATGTAATTGGTGGATAATTACCCTACCAGCAACTGTTTGGTTTTTAGCAAAAACCAATTCTATAATGTTCCTTTAAAGACAGTGGACACTATTGGTAACTGTCAAAGACCAGTCTTCTCACTTGGTGTATCTCATCATATGCATAAAATAACGAACCTATGAAAATTTGAGCACAAACGGTCGTCGAATTTGCGAGATAATAATGAAAGAAAAAACACCCTTGTCACACGAAGTTGTGTGCTTTCTGATGCTTGATTTCGCGACCTCAAACTCTAAACCTGAGGTCTCGAAATCAAATTCGTGGAAAATTACTTCTTTCTCGAAGACTACGTCACTTCAGGGGGAGCTGTTTCTCACAATGATTTATACCATCAACCTCTCCCCATTACTCGTAATAAAGACAGATTTTATGATGATAATTATTTTGGGTAATTACCAATAGTGTCCACTGCCTTTAAATTGTGCAGATTGATTTTGTGCACAGAAAACTGTTTAGATTATATGGTAATTTGTTAATTTATTATTATTGCTGTGATGAAGTACACAACATTTGAATGCTAATATTATTGAGTAACAAAACGGTGACACCTTTTTGTGTAGCGTTTTGCTTTGCTATTCAAGGGAAATCGTTCACTGCAAATGGTAAATCACAAAGTTATGTAGTTTAAAAACCCCAGCCCTCCTATTAAAGGGAAGGTACACTATTGGTAATTGTCAAAGACCTGTCTTCTCACTAAATGTATCTCAACATATGCATAAAATAACAAACTTGTGAAAATTTGAACTCAATTGGTCATCGGAGTTGGGAGAAAATGATGAAAGAAAAATCACCCGTATTGGACGAATTTGTGTGCTTTCAGATAGGAATAAAAGACTTCTAGCTAGAATAGAAGTCTTTTATTATTTTAGTGAGAAATCACCTCTTTTGTCAAAAACTACGCTACTTCAGAGGGATTCGTTTCCCACAATGTTTTATACTATCATCAGCTCTCCAATGCTAGTTCAAGTCAGTTTTTAAGTTAATATTTGTTTTGAGTAATTACCAAAGGTGTACTTTCCCTTTAAAGACACTGGACACTATTGGTAATTGTCTAAGACCAGTCTTCTCACTTGGTGTATCTCAACATGCATAAAATAACAAACCTGTGAATAGAACTCAATTGGTCGTCCAAGTGGCGAGATATTAATGAAAGCAAAATCACCCTTGACACATGAAGTTGTGTGCTTTCAGATGCTTGATTTCGAGACCTCAAAATCTAATTCTGAGGTCTTGAAATCAAATCCATGGAATACTACTTCTTCCTTGAAAACTACGTTACTTCAGAGGGAGCCGCTTCTCACAATGTTTTATACTATCAACAGCTATCCATTGCTCGTTAGCAAGTAAGTTTCTATGCTAACAATTATTTTGAGTAACTACCAAATGTGTCCAGTGCTTTTTAGTCTTCATTGTGGTCTGGGAATCTCTGGAACTCTTTAGAGGATTTTACTTTAGGGGGAGACTTTACTGTATAAGAGGCAAAGAATGTATTAACAGTATGGGAGTATCCAACCTCGTTCCCAGGGGTGATCGATCTCGCCGCCCCATTTTTTCCCAGCATGCCTTGCTCAATCATGACCCCTGGAAGTGTAACTCCCAAATATCCAAATATATGGGATATTACAATTAGTCCCGTAGTAGATCTGTTCTGTGTTGGGCGTTAGTCGCACACACGCTGGATGCGCTGTGTGTAATAAAAGTCATAAACTTGCCTTGGCGTTCAGTGTTGCGTGACAAAAACTTGAATACGTACATCTTTATACGCATGCGTTTTGGCAGATAGAGCTTTTTGAAGACGCACAGCGTTTCATATTTTGCGCGTTTATGATAGCCAATGAAAGACAGGGATCAGAGTTTCCCTCCAAGGGGTAAGGGACGTACGCAGAGCTAGCAGGTGATACGGCTCGCTGCCCATGGTAGCAAGGTTGGGGAGTATTTGTGTGAGGACACCCTCTGCCACATCCGGCATGGTATTCAATGCAAGCTACCACCTTTTTTTTCTTGTGTAGGTACCAGCAACCTAACATCCGGATTCACTTTCAAGAATGTGATCAAAATGCAGGTATTATACGAAAGTAGAAACAAAATTATCAAAGTCAGCCCTGTGGTTTAAAGGGATTTACGTATACTTAGAAACGTTTGGTTTTTATTGCCATTAAATTTAAGAGTGCCAACCAAATGATACCTTCCCTTTAAATCAACACATTAAATGCAGTCTCATCTGAACAGAATGTTGACATAACGTCAAGACCCCTCGCATGACTTCACAAGCTTAAATAGCTCCCTCACTAGAGGTCATAGAAAGATTAAACGACTTATCATTGGCTTAGAGTTGCACTGGAGCCCACAGCCACGTCCCATACGTACAGCTCCAATGTTTGAACTCAACATTTAGTGCTATCTTGTGCAACTCAGGTCTAGATGTCTAGAGTAAAAGATATGAGGCATTTTGCTGCCGACATAAAATGTAGCAAAGTTCAAAGTTTATTTATGTGTATAATACATGTAGTATTAGTAATGATTAATGTGCGAGTTCGATACTGTAATTAGCAGGATAGCAGGATACCACAAAATAAAAAAAGTTTTTTTCATATGTATGTTTGGTAATTACTCTGAAAATTAAGGCCAATAAAAACTTACGTGGTAAAATACGTCAGCTTCGAATAGTCTACGAACATGAAATGCATCTTGAGAAAAATTTCACTTCACAGAACTGCGGTTATGGAAAAAGATATCACTTTTATCCTAAATAATCTGAACTTTTAAAAGCATTTAGTGTAATCCAAAGCATGGGCATATAACTGCGCAAGATTTTTACCATTATCTTAAAAATGCTTAGAACACCTTTTGAAATGAAATGTTATTTTTATGCAAAAAATAGTTAATGGCCTGACGTTTCGACCCTATAGCAGAGTCTTTCTCGAAGGCTAAATGACAACACAACAAACATGAACAGGTAACTAAGTGAAACATAAGCAGTGAAGTGGAAATACATGAATGGGGTTAGAAAGCATACAGAAAAAAGCAGGGGGTAAACAATGAATGGGGGACAAAAAGGGAGGTGAAAGGAAGGGACTGGCTTGACCACAAGCAAGAAGATGAAAACACAAAGGACAACATCAAGGGTGGGGAGGTGGGTTAAAAAAGTAATTAATTAGTGAATGAGGCTCAGGCTAAAAGGCTATGGGGAAAAAGGAGACGGCAAAACAAAAGGTTTATTAGTCGTTTCCTTCTGGGATGTTCAGACCATGGGGTTGAATGGTCTGGAGGCGTCTAATCCAGTTATTTTTATGGTATATTTACAACCATTACAGGGGTAAAACAACAGTGGGCTCAAATTACGTATGATCGATTTAAATCAAAAAAATTTTGCAATCTCAACAGAACTCCAACATGGGGTCGGGTCATGACCCCTTGCTTGATTTCACAAGTTCTCTCACTACATGTCAAAGGAAGACCTATCATTGGCTGAGAGTTGCGCTGGAGGATACACCCTGGTACTGTTCCAGTGTTTGAACTCAACAATTAGTGCCATCATGTGCGATTCAGGTCTAGATGTCTAGACTAGAAGATATGAGGCCTTTTAAAGGCACAGGACACTATTGGTAATTATTCAAAATAAATGCTAGCATAAAAACTTACTTGGCAATGTGGAGCTGTTGATAGTATAAAACATTGTGTGAAACGGCTCCCTCTGAAGTAAAGTAGTTTTCACAACTTCGGGTGACAAGGGTGTTTTTCTTCCATTATTATCTCGCAACTTCGACAACCAATTAAGTTCGAATTTTCAAAAGTTTGTTATTTTGTGCATATGTTGAGGTACACCACATGAGAAGACTGGTCTTTGACAATTACCAAAGGTGTCCAGTGCCTTTAATCAAATGCATCAATGCTGAGATAGCAATAGTTCAAAGATTGATTTATGATTGCAAATTATAGAAGTGGCACACATTCTGTGTATCGTGTATGATTAAACATTTGAATAAGTTACAGACATGAGGCTTGACCTAACAAAGCTTTTAATTAATCTTAAAATGATTTTGGTGAAATTGGGTGTATACGTGTAGGACCTTCATATGAAATGCACGTAAGACTGACCATTGTACGTATAGTAGTTTGGTTTACCGTAGAGAAACGTTTTACTAAACGGAACGAATAATTTGAATGACAATGAATTCGTTTTCACACAGATGGACATATATACATTGTAGTTAAAGTTTAAAGGGAAGGTACATGTTTGCTACTCAAAACAAATATTAACTTAGAAACTGACTTGGTAACGAGCATTGGAGAGCTGTTGATAGTATAAAACATTGTGAGAAATGGCTCCCTCTGAAGTAGCACAGATTTTTAGAAAGAGGTTATTTCTCACTAAAATAATAAAAGACTTACTAGCCAGAAGTTTTTTATTCCTATCTGAAAGCACACAAATTCGTCCAACAAGGGTGTTTTTTCTCTCATCATTTTCTCACAACTTCGATGACCAATTTAATTCGATTTTCACAGGCTTGTTATTTATGCTTATGTTGGGATACACCAAGTGAGAAGACTGGTCTTTGACAATTACCAAACGTGTACTTTCCCTTAAAACCTTTCACTGTAATTTTTCTGCAAGGAAGTTTTCAAATTTCAAAGAAATTCATGCTTATGAGTCATTTACGTGTGTTATGGGCTTCATATAGGCATATAAACACAGTTTATTATTGTTATCAACGCAGAACAGCACCTTCCATTAAATTTACATCCATCAGTAAAACCCTTCCCAAGCCCTTAATCTGAACTCCAAACAATCTCAGACTCAGTCTTAAAAAAGCCCCTTGAGTTACCGTCATCACTTCTCACTTCTCGGAGATGCAAACACATTCTTATGACATCACACTGCTGCCATAGCAACCCTCCCCCATAAATGGATAATGGAATTTTAATTCAATTACTGGTCAGAGAATATACTTCAACTGAACAAATTCAGGATTGATTATTTCTGTAGTCTTTTCAGTTGATGTTGCTAAAAGGTTCATCAACTAAATTAGCATTTAACGCACTACATGTCTGCATAACTTTGATCGTTGGATATGACTATATTTAACCCGCACTCATGCACTATGAGTGTATTAAGTTTGTTTACCTTCTACCTTGTTCACATTTAAGCACTGTGCAATGAAGGTGATTGCCTCCATGCCCCCTGGTTATTGCTTTGGTGCCCTTGAAATGCTCCGTAGAAATTTACAATTTCCTCACCTATAGGGGGCCCTTTGCCAATGAAAAAATGCTTTGGTGCCCTTTGCCCCTTCAAAAACAATATCTTCTATCTATGAGTTCATAATGCATAGGACGATGTAGTGCATGTATAATGTATGAAGGTTTGAATTATGAGACCTACTCCTTTTACACATGTACATAGCACCATGCTACCAATCAAACCAGGATCACCAGGGCGAACCCCTTCTCATTTCGATACGTGCACTTGGTTCTTTTACGTGCGGTACACTACTTAAAGAAAACACAGATTAAGATCCCATTCGAAGGACAAAGCATTGAGTGTCTTGCATTTAAGGACACAGGTGTCGCGACTGGGACTCGAACCCACACTCTGCTGATCAGAAACACCTGAGTTTGAATCTGGTGCTCTTAACCAATAGGCCATCCATGACACACCACTACTCCAAAACCCTGGTCAAGGCTAATTGGGGTAGGGTAGGGGGCCGCTGTGCTCACTGCTGCAGTCCTCTACCACTTCACGACAGTGTAAACAAATCTTTAGCTAGAATATCTCACCATGAATAGGCCAAACCCAAGCCATAATGACAGCACGTACGCAATGAACAGACTAAACACACAAATTTCCCTTTGCTTCATTGAACGCTTATACAATATATGGCATTGAACTTTCACTACAAGATATAAAAAACTCTTTTTGTCACTGCTCAAAATTTGTTTTGATGTGCAACAGTGACTTCAGGGCCTGTGTCACGGGCAGTAACCATTAACAAATGACTGAAATTCCAACAAACCTGTTGTTTAGGAAATCATACGTCATATTTTCACTTAACCCTCCCACTGTCTGACCCTTTAATAATCTCAACTTCATGGACATTGATTTGTGTAAACTGTTGTCATCCATTTAATGTTGACCTTGATGGATGTCCAATGGAACAGATCCACAACTGTCAAAGTCATCAAAAGGAAATATCAGTCAACTTATGAGTCTGGATGTAAAGTAAAAAAGTAGGTGGGTCATTCCGTGTCAAATCAACCAGTGGTCCCCAGGTGACCCTCTCAGATTTTGATGAAACTTCATCAGAATGATTGGATGTTGCAAAAATGAACACAGACAAAAAAGCTAAGTCATACTCCATGTCGTTTTCGAGATATGACCGTTTGAAATTTGGCCGAGGCGGCCATTTTGTGCTCGCGCGAGACGCGAAAAGTGATTTTTGTGATAATTTCCGACTTTGAAAGCTCATAATTTAGTTTTTGTACCAGGTAGAGAGCTCAAATTCAGTATTCCATCTTACTTTTTGCCAAATTTCATGAATCTGCACTCAATTTAAATGTATTTCCTTTAATTTTCTAGTTATGGTCACCCAAAGTAGGCACTTTAATCAGCCGAAAATGTTTTTTGTGATTTTTGGGGTCACCCTGTGCCCACATGAGGGGTCAAATAAATCCTATATTCCCTAGGTATTATCTATGGGTGCATGTTTATACCCATAAGCAATTATAATCTCACCAATGCAATAATTTAGAAATAGCATGGGCCCAAAGTTGGTTCCAGCCAGAAAAAGGTCAAAAAGACCCTGCCCGTCTTGACCCCGCGATCAATTGAAATGTTTTTTGAAATTGATACCAGTTAAACATATATATTATATCTACTTATACACCAATTTTCAGCTTTGGCACTCAACTCCTTCATGGTGTGGTGGCAATTTGAATATTATATGTTTTTGGCACATTTTAATGTAATATCATACAGTATACATGTACATGTACATTCATGTACACATGTACAATACATGGTAAAATATGTTTGAAGCTTGTGTAACTTATTTTTTTCTGGCTAGCAAAAAAGTAAGTTTATTTGTGTTATTGTTTTTAGAAATGGGTTGATGATGCATGTTTTTAACTGCAATAAATAATTTAAGGCAGGTACCACGAAGTGCTGCAAAATTCTCCAATAACACACACAAAATATTGGAACCATACCCCAGTATGGAACCATACCCCAGTGTACCGTGTGTAGTTTCACTTGAAACATGGATCAAACCACACAATACAAATTAAATCTGCCAGTACTTAACACTAACTATCTGTCATATTCTTCTCTGGTTTTAACCCAACCCCAGTCCCTTTGTTTCCTCCATGCTATGTTTATGCTGGTTAAACTTTCCAATCACATGGTCACCTCATTTGCATATTAAACGCTGGTATTACTTTCCATACACTACTTTTTTAGAACAATACTTCTCTAATGTGTATCACATGCAAACACTCATTTCTCAAACAAAATATGTACTTGTGTATCACGCAGACACCACAGATGCCAATGCGTTGATGTTACTTTTTGCTAGCCAGAAAAAATAAGTTACACAAGCTTCAAACATATATTACCATGTATTGTATGTGTACATGAATGTACATGTACATGTACACTGTATGATATTACATTAAAATGTGCCAAAAACATATAATATTCAAATTGCCACCACACCATGAAGGAGTTGAGTGCCAAAGCTGAAAATTGGTGTATAAGTAGATATAATATAAATGTTTAACTGGTATCAATTTCAAAAAACATTTCAATTGATCGCGGGGTCAACCGGGGTCAAGACGGGCGGGGTCTTTTTGACCTTTTTCTGGCTGGAACCAACTTTGGGCCCATGCTATTTCTAAATTATTGCATTGGTGAGCTTATAATTGCTTATGGGTATAAACATGCACCCATAGATAATACCTAGGGAATATAGGATTTATTTGACCCCTCATGTGGGCACAGGGTGACCCCAAAAATCCCAAAAAACATTTTTGGCTGATTAAAGTGCCTATTTTAGGTGACCATAACTAGAAAATTAAAGGAGATACATCTAAATTGAGTGCAGATTCATGAAATTTGGCAAGAAGTAAGATGGAATACCAAATTTGAGCTCTCTACCTGGTACAATAATTAAATTATGAGCTTTCAAAGTCGGAAATTATCAAAAAAAATCACTTTTCGCGTCCCGCGCGAGCACAAAATGGCCGCCTCGACCAAATTTCAATGGGTCATATCTCGCAAACGACATGGAGTATGACTTAGCTTTTTTGTATGTGTTCATTTGAGCCACATTCAATCATTCTGATGAAGTTTCATCAAAATCTGAGGGGGTCACCTGGGAACTTTTCTGAAAACTGGTTGATTTGACACGGAATGACCCAGGTGACTCTTAAAATTCCTACATAGAGGTCAATAGAATCCCAAGAGGAGTGAATCACAAGCTACATGTATAGATAACGAGCAGCCTTTGAAATGCTTTGAAAGTTCAAAGACAAAACAAACCTTGTGTGTTATTTGATACGAGGGAAAGATGGCTATAAATCAGGGCCACATTTCAAAGAGCTGCTTTGTAAGCGCAAAAAATACCCAGCTAAGCCAAGTACAACTTCCAGAATATTGGGTTACCAGCCAAAATACCACGTCCTTTGTACAATCTGTGACTGGTATCCTGCTTACTTTTGGTATTATAGGCCTACACACAAATGTGTAAGCAACGTTTTCATAGAGCTGCTATTTAACAAGCAGCTAAAGCACAACACATTTATACCTACCGCAATAGGGTTACCAATTCCACAATATATCATGCCCTATGTACAATATCTGTGACTGGTATCCTGCTTACTTTTGCTGAAGAAAGGTTTTCTGCATTTAAGCAACTCTATCAGCCCACTCTTTCAAATCCAGACTTCATAACATTCTTATGAACATGCCCCCTGCTCACAATTTATGAACTCTAGCTGTATGTTATTATAACTAGCTTCTTGTTTACTTGAGTAGGGTAAAAAGAAGGTTTTAAAAAGTCAACTTACCCAAAGCAGGAACATATCCATTGTTCTTCATTCCTGTGACGACATCGCATACAGCCTCTCTCATCTCTTCACACGTTGACAAGTTACCAAACAGTGTTGGATCACCTGCAGGTTTCAAACATTTATTGAACAAATCAAACAAACTTAGGTTCAATCAGTTTGACGGTTCTTTTTAAAAATTTTCAATAAGCCATTTGCCTGTTAGATTTGAATATTGTCTGCTTGATCCCAAGTTACCGCTTATATTTGAATTTCTCAGACTACAGAGGCAGTTGCTGTGTCATATAGTTCGGAGGAAGCCTTTGCATAGCAACCTCCAAAAGCTTGCCACACACCGCGCTATAGGATCTTCAGGCTACACAAAGTCGAAGCTCAGCCCACCCAGTTTTTGTCTCTTTTCTTCAAAATATTTCCTCAATGTTCTTTTGAGTGTTATGAAAGGATTCATTAGACATTGAGGATCAAGCTCTTAGAACTTGTGTCATGGTTTTCGGAAAGTGGTTACAATGTGGCAAATCTGGTGACTAGTCTGTCAAAATTGTACGACTTGGACCATTTCGCCCTGTTATGTCAATGCTGTCTTGTAACCCTACCGCCTTACGTTCGTCTGGAGGAGTGTTACCTTACTATAAGTCTCGAAATATTCTACCTACTCTTGTCTTGACACTTACCAAGAGACAGCGCGATGAATTCCTTGTCTGGGTTTGGTTCCAGCTTTAGGCCGTCTACAATAGCTCGGATCGGGTTGTGCGTCCTCATTGCCATGTCCGAGCCAGAAACTGTCCATTTCGTTCTCTTGCCATTCTGAGGTTCAGTCATCTTTGCAGGGTACAGACTTTATAAATTCTACAAAAGAAAATTACAGAAAGAAAATTTACAATAGTTTCTCAACTTTTTTTAGAGGGATTGAATAGTAAAAGGTTTTTGCGGACAGTTTCAGGAACTTATTCTCACGGAACGTCCTGAAATTTAAACTTGAGTATAAATTCATTCTCATTCAAATGGATTATTCACCGACTTGCGCTGGGCTTGCAATCAATTTTCAAAAAAAATCCAGCCGGTGTCCGCACGACAAAGTATGCAGGGTGTGCAATCGTCCTGCAAGTTATTATATTTTTTTTTAAATGGTCTTTCTCCAGAAGCAGTCAGAGCAGACTTATCGAAATGTCGAGTTGAAACCAACGGTTCTTTGCAGAGCCACCCCAACTCTTTTGGAGATTATCATTACATAGTGTTACCCCAAACCTTAATATAACGTATTTCCACCATGCAAAGATTCAAATCCTACTTAATAAGTTATCTTAAATATAAAAGTATGGGATGTACTTTGGGACTAATTTACATTTGTGGCCAACAACACACTGCACTGACAACGCTTAAATAATAAGATGATGGGAGGATGGAGGGTTGCAATTATTGATTATCAATATCATATTAAAATGTCACCAAATAACTGACATTGTTTAACTGACATTGCTAACTAATGGGTGCATTCGAATAGCTTCCCGGGTCGACCCTGGTCTGCCCCCGGTACGTTCAAATAGCTTTGTCCTCATTCCAGGGGTTCACCTGGGTCAGCCCCTCGTGTCACAAGGGGCAGGCCCACAGTGCATGATGTAACCACGAGAGGGTGAGTGATCGTTCGATTAGCTCTTGCCAGGGGCTCACACGAATGAGCACCACGGGGGCGACCCGGGAAAGCTAATCAAACGCACCCAATGTTGGAACAGTTTTTGCTCAGGTACTATCCTCTATTACTCACTATAATAGGTGATGTAGGTTGTACTTTTGTACATGGTTGTACTTTTGTTAATCTTATCTGTTTTCTCTTTGACTTGACCTTGAGGACTATTCACAATGGGTATTTTTGAAGGCACTGGACAATATTGTATTGGTAATTATTCAAAATAATTGTTAGCATAAAAGCTTCCTTGGTAATTAGCAGTGGTAAGCTGTTGTCTTTGATAGTAAAACTTTGTGAGAAACGGCTCTCTCTGAAATAAGCATAGTTGCGATAACGTAACCCTCCGCCGTCGGCAGGAGGATTACGATATCATAACTAAAAGTTAGCAGTGTTTGAGAAAAAACTTTGTGCTGACAAGATGGCTGTTTTTTCGTCCATTTATTTATCTTGCAACTTTGACGACCAAATGAGTTGAAATTTTCACAGGTTATGGTTATTATATTTTGTGAATATGTTGAGATACACAATGAAAGGACTGAGTGTTCTTTGATTGACAATATATTACCTGTAGTAGAATGTAGTGCCTTTAAAGACAGTGGACACTATTGGTTATTGTCAAAGACTAGTCTTCACAGTTGGTGTATCTCAACATATATGCATAAAATAACAAACATGTGAAAATTTGAGCTTAAATGGATGTCGAAGTTGCGAGATAGTAATGAAAGATAAAACACCCTTGTCACACAAAGTTGTGTGCTTTCTGATGCTTGATTTTGAGACCTCAAACTCTAAACTTGAGGTCTCGAAATCAAATTCGTGGAAAATTACTTCTTTCTCGAAAACTACGTCACTTCAGAGGGAGCTGCTTCACACATTGTTTTATACCATCAACCTCTCCCCTTATTATTCGTAATCAAGGCAGGTCTTATGATGAAAATTATTTTAAGTACCAATTACCAATAGTGTCCACTGCCTTTAAACATAGGCCTACTGCCTGTCTGGTCCTTGCTCTGTTTGGTTCAACCAAAGTGAACCAACCTGACACAACATTGTAAATGTAAGTACCACAGTTATAAACAGAAAATCGATTTTTAAAGACTTCTTACGTAACCTTCCTTTCTATTCTACTACTAACGGTAGCCATGTGTGTAATTCAGCTCAGTTAAACGATCGATCCCAATCCGCAGTTTGTGCGTGGCAAAATGCCGGGAACAAATTCGAACAGTGTCACAATTTTAGTTGTGACACCGTTCACACGTTCACATCACAATCAATGGAGAAACGTTGTCACAATAGTTTTATACTTGTTTGTGGTATTTTGTAAATAGAACGAGTTCATATTTTAAATCTCGATCCCACCACTATCCCTCAATTCATTCTCAATCTTTATATCAAAAAAGATCTTACCTTTCGCTAATCCAGTACAGTTGTTTGACGAATGCCGAGCAATTATTTCTCACATGAATGTGTAGGAGTAGGACACAAGGCAAGTTCGTCGTGTGTTTTTTTTTTTATTACTACGCACATGAAAATCGTTTGATCTACACACACACACGTCCCACACACACTGTACTGCACGCCGATCGTTTTACTCTCACTACCATCACGTGTCACCGAAATGACGTCAGATCCGTCTGGAGGTGTGGCCAAACAACGCAGTTTCATTGGTTGAAATGTGGGCGTGAATTATCGCTCCAATGGTACACGGATATTATTCAGTTGTTGACCGGGTAGGTTTTTTCCATGGAAAACAAAACCACACTGTGACTCAGCTATAAAACTAACACTAATACAGCATTATTGATTCAGCAGATTAATAAAAAATAGTATTCGATATTTGTTCAGTATTGTCTATTCACATGTGGTCTAGTCCTTATGTTTATCTGCTGCTCCCAAAACACACGAGAATCGATCCCCATTTCAATCTCTAAACTCGCATTGAGGTGTTGCTCCAGTTGAGCTGGAACTTATTTTCTTTTCAAGATCGAGATCAAGACAAGAAATTAAATTTTGGGAATGTATCTTAAGTATTTCTGAATCTGGTTTTTCAGTAAAATAATAATTAAAGCATTTTGGTGGAAGGGTATCGCAAATAGCATTGTGTGTATTTATGCGTATATAAACACATTTCGTTCTACACTGTTTATTATTTATTATTTATAAATAATATAAATTTGATTTTAGCAAATAAATTTGAACAATTTCTAACAACTTGTGTTTTCCCGTTTCACTAGCACAACAAAATATTTATATACAATATATTTCTCTTTAGTCCAACTTTTATTTAAGTCCTTGAAGTCTTGAGTCCAAAACCGACGCAGCAGTGTCGACCTCGACCAGTCCTAGTCTTTTTGGTCAAAATTCGAGAAGTCATAAAAGTTCAGGCGACGGCCAAAGTCATGTTTCATGCACTTTAAAAGAGAGAGCATTATACCCCCGTTCGGTAATTACTCCAAAATGGATGACCACAAAAACTTATTTTGTAAGACTAGCGCTTTAACTGTATTTCACGTATTAGTATTCCTTCGTAATAACCGCTCTAGATCATTGGTGCAAGACGTCCCTGTTTTTGTGATCCGCCCATCGACGGATGCCGGCCGCCAATAGAGTGCGCTATATCAAATCAAAGTGTATTATCACCAATGCAAAACTTTGGGATCAAAACTATTATCATTTTTTAGTAGGCCTAAGCCATCCAATTAATACAACAACTCGGGCTTGGAGAAAAACAAACGCAAAGCAATATTTTTCTCCGTTGGGACCCCATTGTTGTAAAAAAACCCAAAAAAAACAGAGTTATGTTAAAGATGCTGTGTCAGATTTTTGACCCCAAACATTAAAAAAAAATTTTTTGAGTGAATGGTATTTCAAAGAGTATCACCCGCTCTAACGAAAAAAAGGTTAACTTTTACTTTTAATGGTCAGGAACAATGACAAAATTTAAAACGTTTCTTATAAAACACATAAGAATTGGTCACGTGATATATTGTCGGGATCCCGACAAAAAACTAATTTTGAGCACTTTATTTCACTGCTACTAATAATTGGCGGACTTTTTCGAGCAATGGCTGAAATGAAAGCCTGTAACGTTCTCGACCCCCATCAAAATTTTAAATTAAAATATTTTGGGCCAAATTGGCCAAAAATCTGACATAGCATCTTTAAGGTAATGCTGAAACACTAACAGTGCACTCAGATCATAACACTCTAGTAACACTTATTCTAACGGCAGACATCATTCGATTAAAAGAGAGCTATGAACAAAACATTTTAATAAATACCCCTTCCGATAATCAAGAGAGAACATTTTATTTTCACTGATAAAAATACATCGAAACCCTGTTACATTAGACCCACTCAGGCGCAAGGTAAACAAACCAAGTTTACCCCCACGTGTTGCATGCTATCGCTAAAGTGTAACAGCGCCCCCTCTCTCTGTGTTATTACGTCATTCGTCCAACACGGGTACCCGTAATGCAAAAATAGTCGAATCTCCTGATACCATTCATTTTACGTGGTACGAATCTACGCAGTATAAGGGTGAGAGGAAAAGGAAGCCAGATGAAAGTGGTACCCGTTAAAATGTACACACATACAACCACATAAACAACCGCCGCCGACGACCCACTGATGATGTATCGATGATATGATCACAGAGACAAATTGATCGGGGCGAAATACGGAACACTTCATGCAGCTGAGAGGGGCGACTGAACAATCTTCTAACTAAATATAACTTTTGCTGCAAAGGGAAGAGCATTCACACAACAAATCATGTCGGAGACAAAGACATATACGTTAAAAGAAATCAAGGACCACAAAACCAGCCAGGATATATGGATTGTAATTCACAACAAAGTTTACGACATTACGAAATTCTTGGACGATGTGAGTACACTTGGACTCCTCCCACCCGGCCCCATTGTATTTGGGATCAGAGTTTTAAGTTTTGTTCTTTCAGTGTCATGAATGTCTGTAGAAAGTCTAGTGCAGTAGTACTGGTAGTAGAGCAACTTTCTTGGCTGGACCATTTCCATCAACTCATCGTTTTTTAGATAGTTGCGATAATCATCATTTAACCCTCCTCAATTTCCATTTACAATTTTCGCAAGCAATGATGTTCCTGTGCTTTTTGAGGTCACATAGATCATGGTCACTCACTCATATGGTAGATGCGGGTGGGTCAAAAAAAGTTCAAAAAAGTTCGATTTTTTTTTACATTGAGTATTAGAACCTTCTTTATTATGAAATATTCATACTCCGGAGATGCCGCGTGGAGGAGTCAGTACGCTATCTGTAATTAATGTAGTTATTTATAAATATAATTAAATTTATTTTTATCGTTCGTAGAGGGAGTAGAGTCTTGTAGTTGTAGAGAGTACATTTTTACACTCAAAGTCAAGTCAAGGATTATATTAACCAAACAAATTTCCATTTGTTGCTTATTGCTTGTTTTTTGGTATTTTCAGCTGTTGTTTGCTTATCCTGAAAATCACGTAGAAATTTGGTTGGTAACCTTGTTAATTAATCAAGGCAAAATTTTCATGCTAAGCAAATTTGTGTACTCAGCAGCTCTATGAAATTGGGCCCAGACCACTGGCTGGGAGTTTACACGCCAAGCGCTATTTAACTCACTAGATCAAACCTATTATTACATGTATAATGACGTCTTTTCTAGGACTTTGCTGTATTTGCCTGTCTAATTCCAATGATGCTTTTGTGCAAAGTAGCTTATTTTATTATTTATTTTCTTCTTTTCCTCCCTTTCAGCATCCTGGTGGTGAAGAAGTACTTCTTGAACAAGGAGGCAAGTTTCGTTCTGATCAAATAGTCAATTCTGAATAAATTTTATCTGGTGACACAATTACCATGAACTATCGTTAACTATAAATATAGTTAACGATAGTAATATTACGACTTAGGCCACGTCAAAAACGGTTACTTCAGCTACGGCTAGATCGCCGGCGTCTGCCTATTCTTCAACACTGGCAGACGCGCTGATCTAGCGTTACCTGTCGCCATTTCGGACACCACCTAAGTTAGCCCAAACTCTGACTAGTCGCAATAGTTGAACTACCTTGGTCGCTTGAAACCAGCCTAATGGTTATGATCTCATTGCTGGTTATCACTAGCCATTTTCATAGCACAGAAAAATTTAAACATTTATTTGTACATGAGGCGCCGGATCGCATTGACAGCATTATCGTGTACAGCATACATTATCAAAGCATGGGTAGTAAAATAAAAAAAGGATGTTGATCTAAAAAGAAGGGTACCAGCAAGGTTTAAAACAAATTTATTGAAATTATTGAGGAGATTTCAATAGAGTGGGCCCTAGACTAAGAAGAGTAAATCAAAAGGGAAAACAAAAGAAGTACAATTAATATAATGTACAAACCCATTGCTTGAAATCAAACTGCATACAAAGTACTTGTTTGATTACAGGGCTCAATTTCATAGCGCTGCTTAAACGGCCGATGTTGTGCTTACTGCGCAATTTCCATTTCATAGCACTGCTTTATACAGTTAGCACACGCAAAGGCACGCTAACCTGTCAGTCATTAAAGGAACACGTTGCCTTGGATTGGTCGAGTTGGTCTTTGAAAAGCGTTTGCAACTGTTTGTTATAAAATGCATTATGATTAGAAAGATATTTTAAAAGTAGCATCTAATGATCCACACAACTATCACGCAAAATTGCGTGGTTTTCCTTACCTTGTCGACTACCACTGTCGGCCAAATTTTTGATGCCCATAAATGGCCTACAGTGTTAGTTCGCAAAGTAAAAGTAAAACCACGCATTTTCGAGGCAAATTTGTGAGGATCATTGTATATTACTTTTAAAACATCTTTC
The DNA here is from genome assembly GCF_902459465.1 of Asterias rubens. Classification (NCBI taxonomy): domain Eukaryota; kingdom Metazoa; phylum Echinodermata; class Asteroidea; order Forcipulatida; family Asteriidae; genus Asterias; species Asterias rubens. The sequence continues at coordinate 16,425,140 of NC_047065.1, read as the reverse complement.
TAACCATGCATTTTATAATAAACGGTGACAAACGCTTTTCAAAGACCAACTCGACCGATCCAAGGCAACGTGTTCCTTTAAAGGAATCCCACAACAGGACTGAGTAGGCATTCCATTTTTTAATTTCTCCTGTAAATGGTGAATGCTATTTTTGCTAACCAGGGAACCAAATAAGGGTGTTTTTTTCATGGTAATCAGAATTGTTAGTTGCCCTGATGAGATTTTGGTAGCCTGCAAAACACATTACCTCTTGAGTCACAGGCACAGACTGGTCACCAAAAGTAATTTTACATTTTACAATACCATCAGCAGAGATCATTATTGTTTGTGATGTTGATTTTTGCATTATTTTTCCACTACATGTAGCCCGCCAAACTGGATAATTGTGTAGCCCTGCTGTAAATCTAGTAGTCCTGCCCCCGATTTCACGAAACTCATCGCAAGTAGCGACGCATCGTAGGGTTTGCGATGCGTCGCAGACCTAAGACACGTCGCGGCTGCGACGAGTTCCACAATCCATTTCACCAAACACGTCGTAAGCGTGTCGAGTCGCAATACAAACTATTTTCACTCTTAATAAAAACAACCCTTTGAACGAGGATGAGCTGCTAATGTTCTGCGGCTGTTTTATGTTGTGTACAACTTGGTCATGAAACAGTCGTGTATTATAGTTCATTCAAGATGGCAGACACTACACCGTTTCGGACTAGTGTTTAGGTATTTTTTTGTTTGGGGGGGGGTGGGGTTATAATTATTTATTTGTTTAGTTGTTTTAGTTTGTGTATGTTCGTTTGTTATGTGTGTGTTTTTTTTTTTTTTTTTTTTTTCCGTCCTTTTTTTTTGGGGGGGGGGTAAATTTCCATTTTGTTGTCTAGTGTCTTCCCGATTGGTTCACGGAAGTTACGTGTGGTAATTGTTATGTCCTTACATGCATTCTGTGCGTAAACAAATGAAACATAGCATTCTTACGACGACCCTATGGGTCGTCGTAACTTACGACGTGTTCTTCCTCGTTGTCAAGAAACTTGCGACGCATCCAACGCATCGTAACTTTGATGAAATCGATTTCATACGCATCGCAACTTATGACGTGTAACCAGTCGCAACTTGCACTTGCGACGCTTCGCAGCGCTTCGTGAAATCGGGGGCAGGGCTAGTGGGCTTGTTGCAATTTGGACCCCTGATGGTAAACCTGTGCGGAACTCTTTATTATTGAAAAGAATTTGCCGTGTTATTCCAAAGAACCAAATTAATCAATTGTTGATCAATTTCGTACACAGGAGTCTCAGCAACAGAATCCTTTGAAGATGTGGGACATTCTGCAGACGCAAGAGAACTTATGAAAGATTACCTTATCGGAGATCTAGCAGAGGTGAAAACATCTTGAAAACATTCTTTTGATGAAACAAAATTTCATTGGAAATAGCTGTAGCTTAGCAACCAAATGTGTTAAAGACCCTGGACACTATTGGTAATTGTTAAATACCAGTCTTCTCACTTGGTGTATCTATGTATTTTTTTGCGAAAATTATTTTGTGACTTGTTTTACTCAATTTTCAAAAACTATAGCACTTCAGCAAGTGGGCCAACTAATATTTTAAGAGAAGCTTTCTATCATCATTATCTTCAAACTCTGTATGTTGAATGTAAATCTATGGACATTTTGAGAAAGTACCCAAAACCTTTAAAGGTAGTACATTGCAACTTCATAAAGCTTAGGGGCCTATATTGTTTGTTGTGATATTTTTTTGTGTTGTACTAATCCTAGTTATCATTTGTTTGTGTGTTTGTTCTGTCCAACAGGCGGACTGGGAAACATCAGTAACGGTGAGCCTAAACTTCCAGTTGTTCTAATTATTTTTTTTACAAATCTGTTCCTCTGCAAACTTCTGATAAGGATTTTTCAACCGTTCTAATAATAACTCTTTGTTTGTCTATGGGTCCATGGAGAAAAACTGTTGACATAAAGTACTAGCCCCCCCCCCAAGAGGGAGCAAACACACTTTGTATAACACATACACCAAGATAAACACACTACCTCTATTGTAATGAGATTCAAAGGTTGAGCCATCAAGATACAGCTACTAAAGTTTATTTTTGGAGTTTCTCTTGAAAATTTAGTTCACAATTGATAGAATAAAATGTGAAATATTTAAGGGCCTTGTCACACAAGACAATGTACAGGCAATCTCCAATAGGAGAATTCATTTACATTTTAATTATCTCATATTTTTCTTGGGCATCGTAAGACATGTTTGAAAAATTACTCATGAGCTACCAGTACAAGAAAACTGGTGACATGACTTTCACATCTACCGCGGCTCGTCTTTGGAATGAACTTCTGATCAGTTTTCGTGGAGCGCCGTCTTTGTCTGTATTCAAGCGGAAATTGAAAACTCATTTGTTTCCGTGATTCACTGTTTTCTTTGTTCCTCTTCTTTGTAAAGCACTCCGTTCTTCGTGGGGGCGCTATAGAAATGCTTGTTGTTATTATTATTATTATTATTATTATTATTATTTCATTTTATCACAGCATGCAAAAGAAAGATCTCATTTTCCTTTGTGCCGGTAACTCCTCGAGTCGGGCTACAGCCCGTAGCCTTAGATCTCAAGGGTCTTTCTCAGGATCCTCGCTGTTCCCAAAAGCGCTGCCTTCTGTAATAGATCTACCCTCACATTTGTCCCTATTTCATCTAGATGTTTCCCCAGTGCTTTGGGAATGGTGCCAAGTGCTCCAACCACCACGGGGACTACTTTTACCTTTACCTGCCAAATCTTACGAAGTTCCCTGGCCAGGTCCTGGTACTTCTCGATCTTTTCCATCTCCTTCGAAGCTACCCTTATATCACCTGGCACCGCTATGTCAATGAGATGACACATCTTCTTCGTCTTATCTAATAGCACAACATCCGGACGCCTATGTTGTATAACATGATCGGTCTGAATGTTAAAGTCCCATAGGATCTTGACCTGGTCGTTCTCTACAACTTTCTCCGGAACATGGTCGTACCATTTCGCAAGTACTTTGACACCATACTTCTTACACAGATCCCAGTGAATCACCTTGGCCAGCTTGTCATGTCTTCCTTTGTACTCCGTCTGGGCCATCTTACTGCATTCGCTAACAATATGAAATACAGTCTCCTCTGCTTTATTGCACATTCTACACATAGGAGAGATGTTTGCTTTCTCTATCCTTGCCTTCATTACATTTGTCCTTAGAGACTGGTCTTGCGCCGCAGTAATCAAGCCCTCTGTTTCCTTCTTTAGTTCTCCACTCTTTAACCAATTCCATGACTTGCTGCTGGCCACTTCGTCAGTACACCTCAAGAACCGGCCATGAAGTGGTTTGTTCCTCCAATCTTGATGTCTTTCCTCCTTCCTTTCCCTCTTGTACTCTTTCGGCCCAACTTCGTCTGCCCTCGTGTACCTTTGTGCAACTTTCAACAAGCTCTCCTCGGTCCTCCTGACATGACAATGCAAGCTTCTGCGCTCGATGTTAACACTGTCCGCCACGCTAAGCAACCCCCTTCCGCCCTCTGACCTCGGAAGATAGAGTCTACTAACATTTGACCGCGGGTGTAGCATGCCATGCATGGTCATTAGTTTTCTTGTCCTCCTGTCAGTGACATCTAGATCTTCCTTAGTCCACTCGACAATACCCGCACTGTACCTCATCAAAGACACGGCCCATGTGTTAATCGCCTTAATCATGTTCCCCCCGTTTAGTTTAGACTTCAAACATTTCTTTACACGCCTGATGTATTCTGCCTTCAGCCTTACCTTTGATTCCTTGTGAAGGACATGGTCCGATTCAAGTACACCAAGATACCGATAACTCTCCTCCTCACCCAAAGCCCTCAACTGTGCACCATCTGGCAGAGCAATGCCATCGGAATGTACCCTCTTCCCCCTCTTCATGGTCATTGAAGCACATTTCTCCAGACCGAACTGCATCCCAATGTCATCACTGAAAATCCTGACGGTCTGCACCAAAGAGTCGATCTCGGCCTCAGTCTTCGCAAACAACTTCAAATCGTCCATAAAAAGCAGATGGTTGATCTTACATCCGTCCTTCTTCATTACATAACCTGCACTCACCTTCCTTAGAATCATCGACAGGGGCATCATCGCAAGAACAAACAGCAGCGGAGACAGAGAGTCACCTTGGAAAATACCTCTTCTTATGCATACCTTGCCCAGATTATCATCGTTGGCTGTCAGATTTGTTCGCCACGTCTTCATGCTCTCACCTAAAAGACGTTTTACTGCATCAGCCACTCCAACCATATCCAGACATTCCATTATCCATGTGTGCGATACCATGTCATACGCCTTCTTGTAGTCAATCCACGCCATTGCCAAATTAGTCTTTCTGCTCCTGCAGTCCTTCAGTACAGCCTTATCGATGATAAGTTGATCCTTCGTACCTCTGGACCGCTTCTTACAGCCTTTCTGCTCCTCTGGAAACAACTGCTGGTCATCCATATGGCGATATAGGTCTTCTGCAATCATACTGGTCAAGAGTTTATACATCACAGGTAAGCACGTGATTGGTCTATAATTACTGGCAATGTTACCTTTCTTGACATCCTTCATGATCAGCACTGTTTTTGCCTCAGTCATCCAAGATGGGACCTTACCCTGTACTAGACAGTCTTGCAATTGTAGGGCCATTCGCTCATGCAAACTACGGAAGTTCTTCAACCAGTACCCATGCACATGGTCCATACCCGGGGCTTTCCAATTTGGCACCTTCTTTATCTGTCTCTTAACCTTGTCCACGTCAATCTGGAACCCTTCTTGCTGTTGTACCCCTCTCAATTCATCTTTCACATCTGTTAGCCATTCCGCTTGTCGGTTGTGTTTTACTGGTTTGTCCCAAATACCACCCCAGAAAGTTTTTGCCTCTGTTGGTGTCGGAACCGCTTGCGTGCTGTCAGCCTTCCCATCCAATTCCTTAAACAACTGACGCTGATTGGTGTTAAATAATCTATTCTGGTGAAATTGTCTAACCCTGTCGTCATACCTCTTCACTTTTGCAGCCTTAGCCTTAACCCTTTGCTTAATCTCCTCTATTACAACACTCACACCCTTTTGTTTGACGTTGTACTTTGTCATAATTGTATTCCTTAAGTCTGAACTATTCAATAAACTCTTATTCATTTGTTCTATTCTACTGAGATCTCTTCGCAAATCTTTAATTTGACCCTCCAGCCGACGTTTCCACCATGGTGTACTGTTCCCTTGTTGAGACACCTCTACCCCTAACTTTTCCCCTACTACAACTGCCCCTGCAAAAATAAGACGGTTAGTTTCCGATAAATTATCCGTACTTACCGACCCAAGGACTTTACTTACCACGGCTGACATTTCTGTCAGCCTTTTCCTTGGGACCCGGCGCAAAGCTGGAATACTCCACCCGTTTGACCCCTTCGCCGCTTCCATCACCTCTTGAAGCCTAGCCTTAATCTGCACTTCCTCCTCCCTGAACTCTACGCCCTCCTCATCGTCGATGCCATCATCATCCTGACCATTTCGCAACCCTGGCTGGTTCACCTCATCTTCACTCTGTGAGCTAGCAGCAGCCGCCTCCTCCTGTATTTGGTGGTTAACAATATCTGTTCCATCACTTTCAGCTTGTACTATCCTCCTCATCTCCTCAATTTCCACATTGGTTAACCACTGGTTCCGTTTGATAGTACTTATCTGGTCTGCAAGACGCTGCTCACTAATCTCAAACATTCCTTTATCTTGCCATAGGCTTATCATTCTCCTTCTGTATCCTCTCTTGTCCGGTTCACTCTTAATATAACAGTCCATCGCAATTTTGTTATCGTTCTTACTCCATTTTCTCCTGGTTCCACCATGAATCCCGTTGTGAGCAGTTTGGATACGATCTGGTAGCACCTGCTCAGGCATACCAACCAGATCGGGTGAAGGACTTCCTCTCTGGGAGTTTGTCACTCTTTCACCGTTGAATTGATGCTCCATA